>NC_090408.1:39992246-40292246 GCF_036365525.1 Heterodontus francisci
TTTGAGGACGCCGTTGGTCATCTGCCCTAATGCACCTTGGGACATTTTATTACATTAAAGGTGCTACATAAATGCAATTTGTTGTTGTTGGGAATGTTGGCAGGTTAATTGGCTGTCACGTCCAATCCTTGTCATCGGCCATCGTTCACACCGACACACTTTCCAGGAGAGGTTAACTGGATAATGATGAGGTGTGTGAATCATGGCTGATTCCGTTCACCTTCTAAGGTTGTGAGCACTGTGAATCTCTATTGATATGTGGCAGCAGGGAGGGGGACTTGTGAGAAGGCACATCCAACTGGAAACATGGTTGAGTTAACAAAGCTACCAACAGCATTGAAACCACATCCCAACTACTGCAAGTGCCATCAGGAGAAGAGGGTAAAAAACTGACGAGAGGAAAGAAGAAACAAGAGAAAGGCTTGTAAAATGTTTTTTTTTCTCTCACAAACACAGTGCCCCTTTCAAGCATATAGCTCCTTTAATATTTGTGCTGGCTTAGCTTCAGTAGGTCAACAGACAATTAACTGATTGGCACTTTCGATGCTGAAAATGGGGATATGGTCTGCAAAACTATACACTTGAAAGAAAATAGCTCTCATTATCATACACTTAACAGAAGCAGCCTTCCATGGAAATGATTGGAGGCTATGTCCTGAGCCCGAGAACAAAGACAGGCTGAGGGCCCAGAGTAGTGCTGAAGGAGTGCTGCGTTGTCAGGGTGCTGCCCTTCAGTGATACTCAGCCAAAGGCCCCATATGACTGTTCAGGTGGATGTTAAAGATTCCATGGCACCACTGGAAGAAGGGTGAGGGAGATTTCTCAGTATCCTTGCCCAATGTTCCTTTCTAAGGCAACACTACCAAGAACACTCACCTTATTGCAGGATATTGTTATGTGGAAAATGACAGCTACCACTTGCTTGCGTGATGTCACTGAACTTTACGGTAGTTCATTGCATGTGAAACAATTTGAGACAAGCCCCCACGGAACCTCTGCACTCCTAAAATTCTAGCCCCTTCAGCATCCCTGATTTTAATTACTTCACCATGGGCGGCCATGTCTTCAGCTCCTAGGACAGAGGCTCTGGAATTCCCTCCTTAAACCTCTCTCCTGTGGCTCAGTTGGTAGCACTCTTGCCCAAGTCAGCAGGTTGAAGGTTCTAGTCCCACTCCATAGACTAGAGCACAAAAATCTAGGCTGACACTCCAGTGCTGCAGTGTTGGAGGTGCCGTCATTTGAATGAGGTGTTAAACTGAGGCTCTGTCAGCTCTCTCAAGTGGATGTAAAAGATCCCATGGGACTATTTCAACGAAGAGAAGGGGAGTTATGCCTGGTGTCCTGACCAATATTTATCTCTCAAACAATATCATTACAACAGTCTATCTGGTGATCATCCATTGCTGTTTGCTGAGCTTGCTGTGCACCAATTGGCTGTTGCGTTTCCTACATTACAACAGTGATCACACTTTAAAAGTACTTCATTGGCTGCAAAGAACTATGGAATGTCCTGAGGTCATGAAAAGCACTATATAAAATAAGTCTTTCTCTCTTACCTCTCTCTCTTCCTTTATGATGCTCCTTAAAACCTACCTCTTTGACCAAGCTGTTCTAATATCTGTTCTAATGTCTCCTTATGTGGCTCAGTGTCATATTTTGTTTGATAACACTCCTGTGAATCACCTTGTGATTTTTTTTTACTACATTAAAGACACTATACAAATGTATATTTGTATCTGAGAGATGTGACAAACTGCCGTTGCAGGTCAAAGTTCTGTTTAATTTTATTACTTATATATTTCTTCCTCCTCTGATTGCAGCGACTCCTTGATGGGCTACATTTCCAAAGTCATGGGCTGTACTTTAGTATTTCACGCATGAACCGAGACAACAAGTGTTGACAGGCCTTTCTGTCATCGGGGAGCTTTGCCAACGAAACCAACCCTGCCCTCACTCCATGTCAGGCACTGGTCCATCCGCCTCTCTCCTCTTTGCAAACTTAAGTCAAACTCTTTGCTATGAAGGAGAGTTCAAATAATTGAGGACACAAGTCAAAAATGGGATTAAACAGAGAAACAAGGCAAAACTGTTCAACCCAATAGGAGTTCTCAGATAAGTTACCAGGGACAGTATAAGTGGGTTAAAGAGGTAATTGGATGGATTTCTGGAGAAAGAGGGATGAAGAGACCCGATGAGAAGGGAGAGTAAATGGAGTTGATCGCTACAGGTCTTGTTTGGTCTAATGGCCTTGTCTGTTCCTAAAAAATATTTCTCTTCACATGAAAATTTTGGGATGTAACACTCAAGGAATGCAGGCTAGTAAAATCAATGAATCCTGCTTTACCCACAAGAGGAAAAGTAGCATCTATGAATTGGCTTTCCACCACATGCTCTCTTCATACCCCATGTCTTTCCTCTCCCTGTGTATCCCTTTGAGACATCACTGGTTTGCACTCAGTTGATGAATCCAGTTGATGAATACTGGATGATGCTAGAAGGATAAGCTGCAATGAATCTGATAACCTTTCTTCATCTCTGACTTTTCCTTATGGGTTACAGCAAAGTCCTTGCACATTGGGCCATCAGCCAGACTTAATAGGATGAAAGACTTCTCTCCATATTGTCTGTACGGATACTTGAGTTGGAATAACTTTTAGGGCAGGTGGTGGTGGGACAACGGAGTCTCAATTTGATTGCTCATAAATGCCATGAAAAGTGCAAAATTATTTACAACTCTGCAATAAATGATCAGCCTCACTCAGAGAGAAGGCAAGGATGGGGAAATGGAAATGTCCATTTTGATTTAGTGAGTGCATTTTTTTTTCTAAGGTTAGGGATTGTTTAATTTAGTTTAAACAGAAAAAGATTTTTTTTTAAATGCAAGTAATGAGAAAATAGGAATGAACAGGACTAAAAAATACCACAGCAATCCATCTAGTCAGACCCACAGTCCAAAAGCTGCTAAACTGTCCCGCAGATCCATCTTTGGCCTAAAATTTATCCCGGTCTCTCTTGAATTTACCAACAGTTTCCACTTCCTCGGCCTCTATTAGGTCATCTGTTTCACACATTATCACCCTCTATGTGAAATAGTTAAATCTAAACCGTCTGTTCCCCTTCCCTCTTGTGAACTTGACTCCACATCCCCACTGGTTATGGTTTGTGGTTACCTCAAACAATTTATTAGGGTTCAGTCATCTCTATGGTAATGACCTCCCTCTGAACTCAGGAAGTGGAAGTGTGGCTGTGATGGGGGACGAGCTCTCAATGTCTTTCCGTGTGCTGCATTATGTTGTTGGAGGATGTTAACAAACTTGCTTAACTAAAATGACAGGAATTCAACTGTGGTCCTTCGCCAGGGTTAAAGGATACTATTAGGGCAAAGAAGAGGAAGTTTAACCCACTGTCTGAGCTGGATAATACCTGATGGATGCCAGAAGTGGAACTTGGAAAGAAACATTCCATTCTCAACACCTCTCTCCTTAAATGAGCACAAAATCCACCCACAGGAATCTCCAGTGGGTTAACCTAGACATGCCTTATCATGAAATGTATTAATGGCTACAGAGAGTGAGGTTCTGCTTACAGCCAAATTGATATATACTCCCAGTGGAGTTAAGAAGCTACATCATGTTTAAGAATGACAGTAAATAACAGATGCGTGCTCATGACAGGAAACAGATGATGACAGGGCTTGCAATCATACAAGCGTGCATTCTGTAAGTTGGGAGGCAGCTGTTTTTAAACTTCCAACACCAGGCTCAGAGCGTATATTACAAAGAGTATCGGGTGTACAACAAGGATATTCCCAATGGCCGCTACCGCTCATTTGCGCTTTCATTTCTCAGATAAATTTACTTTCTTCCGCAACAAGAGCGAGGGACACGTGGAAGGATTGTTGAGCCTTGCCTGTCATTCATGATCGCACGAAGGCAGGGGTAAAAGGAACATCTGACGCTGCATTCTTTCTGATACCAGAACTGCGCAGTTCAACTTATCAGGAGAGGATGAAGAGGCTGGATCTCTTTACTCTTGAAAGGAGAAGCCTGAGGGGTGAACTAATAGAGTTCTGTAAAATTATGAAAGGTTTTAATAGAGTAGACACTTGTTTCCACTTGTGGGGAAGAGCAAAACTAGAGGCCAACAATATAAGATAGTCACCAAAAAATTCAAATGGGGAAGTGGAACTTGCTACCACAGTAGTTGAGGCAAATAGTAGATGCATTTAAGGGGTGGCTACATAAATACACGAGAGAGAAAGGAATAGAGGATTATGCTGATAGAGTTAGTTGAGGAAGGATGAGTGGAGGTTCGGTGCAGGCATGGACTGGTTGGGCCGAATGGCCTGTTTTTGTGCTGTGCATTCTATGTAACCCTACATAATACTTGGCTGACTCACAGCTCAAGTTAGCTCAACCAAATATTCCTGGAAAGATAATGGCAAGTTTACGACATTATTAACTTGCAACTCGTCCAGCCAGTTCAGGGGATTAGGAGATACACTGTGAGTTGTGAATCTCCGGAACTTGTTGCTCGATTTACTTTTCTTCGCCATTTGCTTTGTACAAATGGCATCGCCCTAAGCCTTCTTGTTATTTTTAAAAGCCTACTGGATTTGTGTATTAATTGCCCCCTGAACCTAACACAGAAAATTAGGGCTCACAATTAACAGTGTAAACATCCTTTTAACAATAAGATAATTGTTAATGTAACACTGATCAACCTCTCTGCCCCAGAAAGAGAACAATTTGAACTGTTGACTCTCATACCTGCATGTAGTAAATTATTACTAAAGATTTTTAAAATATCAAACTTTACAGTTATACTTTTTTTCCTCACCTTTGCTTTCTGTCTTTTTTCTTTCTCTCTTAATCCAATCTTTATTTTTCATTCTGTACTTGATTTGACTCTAATTCACCCTATTTCTTTCTCTATTGTTCAGCTCGCACTCTTAGAAAGTTATGCCGCAAATATTTTTCAAGCTGAAGGGTGTAAAAAATGTCTAACGGCACACACCGTGAGATGCCTCATTCCAACAACATCTGGCAGTATGCTATTCCAGTGCAGTTGTGTGCAGTGGCAGCATGCTCTATTCCAGTGCAGTTGTGTGCAGTGCCCGTGTGCTCTATTCCAGTGCAGTTGTGTGCAGTGCCCGTGTGCTCTATTCCAGTGCAGTTGTCAGCAATGCCTGTGTGCTCTATTCCAGTGCAGTTGTGTTCAGTGACAGTGTGCTCTATTCCAGTGCAGTTGTATGCACTTCCCTGGTGCTCTATTCCAGTGCAGTCGTGTGCAGTGACAGTGTGCTCTACTCCAGTGCAGTTGTGTTCAGTGACAGTGTGCTCTATTCCAGTGCAGTTGTGTTCAGTGACAGTGTGCTCTATTCCAGTGCAGTTGTGTTCAGTGACAGTGTGCTCTACTCCAGTGCAGTTGTGTTCAGTGACAGTGTGCTCTATTCCAGTGCAGTTGTGTTCAGTGACAGTGTGCTCTACTACAGTGCAGTTGTGTTCAGTGACAGTGTGCTCTATTCCAGTGCAGTTGTGTTCAGTGACAGTGTGCTCTATTCCAGTGCAGTTGTGTTCAGTGACAGTGTGCTCTATTCCAGTGCAGTTGTGTTCAGTGACAGTGTGCTCTACTCCAGTGCAGTTGTGTTCAGTGACAGTGTGCTCTATTCCAGTGCAGTTGTGTTCAGTGACAGTGTGCTCTACTCCAGTGCAGTTGTGTTCAGTGACAGTGTGCTCTATTCCAGTGCAGTTGTGTTCAGTGACAGTGTGCTCTACTCCAGTGCAGTTGTGTTCAGTGATGGTGTGCTCTATTCCAGTGCAGTTGTGTGCAGTGCCCATGTGCTCTACTCCAGTGCAGTTGTATGCACTTCCCGGGTGCTCTATTCCAGTGCAGTTGTCTGCAGGGCCTGCATGCTCTATTCCAGTGAGGTTGTTAACTTGTTGCTTTGAAACAGATTAATGATGGTGTTAAAATAGGGCTCTGAGGAATTTTGCGTGAATATGTTAAGCAGTGCGGTACCAGCAAGAAATTAAATCCCTAAAACCCTGAAGATATTAATCTGGGGAATTCAGTTGCAATTTCTGCCCCCATTATTTTTACATGGGTGTTGAATCATTTATAATAAAGTGATTAATGCTTCTGTGAATATATTGGAGGAAACAATGTCATAGGAAGGCGTTAAACATTTGCACATTTCGCCAATAATAATGTGTAGCCTCAAATGTTTATTCAGTGCCTTTTTAAAAAGGGAATTAATTGCCTAAGGCACAGCTTCTTTTCCTCGCATTGCTTTGATTCTAGAGTCATATCAAAATGAGCACGGCTGCTTTTTATGGTACTGGGAATCTGGAATGTAAACTGCCTTTTGACAATGCTAATCACAACATTTCATTTTGTAACCTTATAAGCTGTGCAATTACAGATGTGCTGCTTGTCAGCCTTGGCTCTGAGCCTAGTACTCTCACCTCTAACTCAGAAGGTTGTGGGTTCAAATCCCATTCCAGAGACTTAAGCACAAAATCCAGGCTGCCACTCCCAGTGCTGGTACTGAGGGAATGCTGTGCTGTTTCGAGTGAGACATTAAAGTGAGATTCTGTCTGCCCTCTTGCATAACGTCAAGGATCCCATAGCATTCTTTCAAAGAAAAGCAGGGAAATTCTCCTTGGTGCCCTGGTTAATATTGTGTCCTCAATCAACACCTTAGATAAATGAGCCATTTATTTCATTGCTGTTTGTGGGATCCTGCTGTGCATGAATTGGCTGCCATGTTTTCTACATTACAACAGTGACTACACTTCAAAAATACCTCAGTGGCAGTAAAATGCTTTGCGACGTCCTATGTAAAAGATGATTACCTTTATCCATTGAGTTGTGCTTGGTGTTTTTTCAAATGTTTGCCTGACAGATATTTACTTCAGGGCCCAAGCTGAGCTTCAGCTGCATAGAGACAGATTTGTTTTAGCTCAATTCACAAACAAAATGACCAGATTATCTGGTCATTATCACATTGTTGTTTGTGGGAGTTTGCTGTGTGCAAATTGGCTGCTGGGTTTCCAGCATTACAAAAGTTTTGACACTTCAAAAGTACTTCATTGGCTGTAAAGTGCTTTGAAATGTCCTGAGGTCATGAAAGGCGCTATATAAATGCAAGTCTTTCCTTCTTTTCTTTGAAAATGAAGAAAGGGAGGAGTTTGCTGTGATTTACAGGAGGAATCCAATCATTAAAATTTGCTTCCAGCTGGGTTAAAACCATTTGGGACGAGACGGGGAATAAACTGAAATCCTTTCCAAATTTTCCACCGAGAAAAATAAGGAAATTCTTAATAAAAAAATCTTTGTTTTTCACCTTCAACTGTCAGCAAAGCACCCAAACGTATTGTAAATGTGTTACTCAATAGATGTGGTCTAAGTGAGCAGTTCCTAATAGAAAAGGAAAAAGTTGTTAATATTTTGAAACAGCTAGCCTGCCTGAATGAAACGTTGAAAATTCACACTCCAGGGGTAGCTTCAAACTCTTTTGGGAAAATCCCAAGAATAAGACAAAGGAAGAAGATCTCATAGGGCATGAGGAGACCATCTCTTACCTCAACTCAGAAACCTGTTGATGGGGAATTCAGCAAACTACATGTGCTCAGAATGTATGGATTTATTCAGAAACTATTCAAGGAAAATTAAGGTTCAGGCGAAACCCAAGCCTTTGAGACAGGCTCGGTTCATGAAATAAAAACTGTAAGGAAGTCCCGGAAAGGCACAAAACATCATTCAGTAAGTAAATGTAATCGTTTTTGTGAAATATGTTAAAAATATCAATTTAATTTTTTTACATTTTTCCAATACGATTGGCTCCCTTATTCTTTATTTAGTTTTATTTTAATATTGGTAGAATTTTCTGATTCACCATTCACAATTGGATGTCTCCAAAGTCTTGAGGAGTTTCTCATTGGGATTTTTCCTTTCTTTTCATTCCTATATTTTCAGATCTGACTTGCTGTTGCTTCATGTTCATCCCATAAACAGAACATTGGTGGTTAATGTGAATGGAAAATCGTGACAACAGGTGGTAAGTTTATGCGCAGAAAGTGAACACTATGAGACTTTTAATATATAATGAGTACATCTCCTGTGGGATTGCTCAGTGAGTTTTCATTCCCCCAACATTTGCGTCTTTCTCATTCTGTTCCTCTGACAGGTATGTTTCTCTCCCTCTCTGTCATTCACATTTCTCTCCGCTGATCTCTTCCTCTGTTTGACTGTCTCTGTATTGATTTATTGCTGCAATCTTTCCTGCTTTTCAGTATTGCTAACTGTCCCTATCCCTGATCTCTCTTTTCTGTTTCTGTGATCACTCTCTATTTCTGTATCTATCCTTCAAGGACCATGATCTCATCAGCCCACTTATTTCTGCCCTGAAGTCTTCCCTCTATCTCTCCACCTTTCTCGACAGCATCTCCAATATTGTTCCCTGTCTTTATCTCTGCATGGCTCTCTCTTTCACACATCTCCTTCTCTGTGATATGCTCCCCTCATCTGTCTCTCCTCAATCTCTTACCCACACATGTCATTCTTTCTCTCTCTCCCCATCATTCCACACCCTGTCTGTTTCTCCCCAATCTTGTCCTCATCACTCACATTCTGTCAATCTTCACTTTTTTCTGCTCTGCCATCCTAATCTCTTTCTCCGTAACAACCTTTGTGTCACTGCACCCCCGCCTCTCATCCACCCCAGTGGATGTCTGAGGTGTGCTGTCCGGTATCTATATTCTCCTGGGAAAGTTCTGAAGAAGGCAACAGAAATAAATTTGAAATGGTTGGTATGGCCGAAGAAAGAGGATTGGCTGGGAGCATCCAAACTGGTGTAACTGGCCAATGAAGAACAGAATAAAGAAATAGCCAATTTCACTGAAGAAACCTCGGCAGAGAAGACCACGAACTGAGCGGGAAGGGCAGGAACACCTGAGAATAGGTTTTTTTAATGGCTGGGAATGATGAGAGCATGTCTTGGGAAAGTGCAGAGTGGGAGAGTAGGGGAGGGCAACAAGAGGCCATGGAGGAGAGGAAACCGAGACAGGAATGAGATGGGGGTCAGGGGTGGGGGTGGGGGGATGGGTGGCAGCATTGCCTCTGAAGCAATTTGGGAGGTCCTAAGGACATGAAAGGTGTGGTGTAAATGCAAGTTCTTTGTTTTTAGTTCTTTCTTTACATTAGAGTTCTGTCAGTTAGGAGATTCAAATAGGGAAAGACATAATGGACTCAGGTGAGTCACATCACAGTGTCACCAGTGGTGAGAGGTCAAGAATTACACACTCATGTCACAGTGCCACATATTGTAATCACAGCGTGACACAATGTTGACATAGAAAATTCCTATTTTAAAACTGTTGGGATACTGCTACGAGAATTTTTCCATTATAAATGTTGACATAAAAGGGTGACAACAGGTTTGTGGACAAGAAGAGTTATATGCAACACTTTAAAGACATACAAATAGACAGATAAATAATGTTATCAATCAGAGAATGGCATTCAAATGTAGATAGACATGTTCAGTTCCATTCACAACTCCTCAGCTAATGAAGCAGTCCATGCCCTCATGCAGCAAGACCTGGACAATATCCAGACTTAGGCTGATAAGTAGCAAGTAACATGTGCACCACACAAGCACCAGGCAATGACCATTTCCAACAAGAGAGTATTAACCACTTCCCCTTGACAGTCAACGGTATTACCATCATTGGATCCCTCACCATCAACATCCTGGGGGTTAGCATTGACCAGACACTTAATAGGACCTGCTGCATAAATATTGTGGTTACAAGAGCAGGTCAAAGGCTGGGTATTCTGCAATGAGGTGGATCACCATCTGAGTCCCAAAACTTTTCATCCATCTGCAAGGCACAGGTCAGGAGTGTGCTGGAATACTCTCCACTTGCCTGGATGAGTATAGCTCCAACAACACTCAACACCATCCTGGAAAAAAATAGTCCACTTCATCGGCACCCCAACCAATAGCTTAAACATTCACTCCCTCCATGACTGCATACAGTGGCAGCAGAGTGTACCATTTACAAGATTCACTGAGCAACTCACCAAAACCTCTTCGACAGCACCTCTCAAACCTGTGAACTCTACCGTCTGGAAGGACAATGGCTGTAGATAGTTGGAAACACCACCACCTGCAAGTTCTCCTCCAAGTCACACACCCTCCTGACTTGGAAACGTATCACTGTTCCTCCATCATCACTAAGTCAAAATCCTGGAACTCCCTCCCTAACAACACTGCGGGTACACCCATACTACACGGACTGCAGCGATTCAAGAAGACGGCTCACCATCACTTTCTCAAGGGCAATTGGGGATGGGCAATAAATGCTGGTCTAGCCAGCAACGCCCACATCCAGTGAATGAGAAAAAAAAGAAAAGATAAACAGATAGAGAGATGGATCATATCGTCAGGCATTGAATTGGCATTCAAACACAGAGCCTGACAGCAATGTCATAATTCTGAATACTTCAGGTACAAATACTGACTATATTCCAAATACCTTGATTATAGTTAACAAACAACGTCACATTGCCAGAGTATAAATTAATTTGATTTGCACCAGAAGTTCAAACCTTTTGCAATCCTGTGCAACTCTCAACCCAAATTTCTAAAACAGAATTCTGCGTCATTTCTTGTTAACTAGGATTAAGCCAGTTGATTCTAATTGAACTGGACTCTAGTAACTTCCAAGGCACTGCCTCATATCCCAATGTTGTGCTCAGGTCGCCATTTTGCTGTCAGAAGCTGTCACTGTTTCCCCACCAGATGCCGCCTCTACCCTCCCTGAGGCGCCTGCTGCTTTCCTCTTCAAACACTGCCACTGTCTTACCCTAGACCACCTCAATTACATTCCATGCTGCAGCTAGTGTTCCCAAGGCAAACATTACCTTCCAATGTCAATAGATTAAATATAGCGCAGATTGTGGAGTGCAATTCTCTAGCCTCTCTCTCCATTGCAACTTTGCCAGTGTGTCACTCTATGTTAAGTAATCCTTGCCCTAGTATATGGCCATTGGTCCTCTGAGCATTCTTCTCTTGCTCCTCCTAATCTTTACCATCTTAGACACACTGTTCCTCCTTCCTGCATCCTCACTATCTTCCATTCTAACCCAATTGTTTCCAAGGTGGGACTTCTCCCCTACTTTCAGTCCACCAATCCACCCAAATTCTGCTGGATTTTAAAAGACTAAGCTTGGGAATTAACTAACCACTACTTCCACGTTTACCTTCCTATCTTTAGGGGTGATGGTGGCTTGATGGTAATCTAGAGACATGAAATGGTGTTCTGGGGGCATAGGTTCAAATCTCTCCGATGCTGGATTTTTAAGTTTAATTAATCAAAATCTGGAATTAAAAGCTAATCTTACAAAATGATCATCAATTGTCATAAAAATCAATCGTTTCACTAATGCACTTTAGGGAAGGAAATCTGCCGTCCTTACTGATTCTTACCTCCAGACCCACAGCAATGTGGTTGACTCTGAAATGGCTGAGCAAGCCACTCAGTTCATGGGCAGCAAATGCCGGCCTTGCCAGTGATGCCCACATCCCATGAAAGACTAAAGAACAAATTGCCTGCTTTCTCCAATCTTGGTACAGTCCTGCCATTAGGTTTTAAGTCTTGCATCTTCCCCTAGATTTGTGCAATAAAAGTTTTATATATACAAACAATTCTAACTGACATTGAGGACAACATAATTAATTATTGCAACTTGAACTTGTGTCTATTAGCTAATTGTTCAAATGATTGACAGTCACAGTCTGCCAGAAATGAGATTTTATACAGTGGTAAGTTCAAAGTGTTGCCACAACTTGCTTACATTTCTCTTTTACTGTGTTGTAGGGTTTTCATCTCCCCTAGTCACAAAGCCAAGAAAAACCTGCCGTTTGCACTGACTATAAAGGACTGACAGGTCTTTGAAAATGACCCGGTTTTAAATTCAGTCTGACGCCAGCAAGTCACACAGACATCAAAAAAACTTTGCTGAACAGTTTTTCTTCTTGTAACTGAGTGTATGTATGGATTGAAATGATAGTACAGAGACTGGTAGAGTTCAGTTCATTAAGTGTCTGCAGTACCTCATTGAACTCAGCTTCTGGACTATTCCATTGGTAAACATGACTCTTTAGGACAGAACGTCATGAAATAAATAAGGGCAGCAATTCTTAACTACTTTCACACCTGAACCTAGAAAGAGCAGTCTTCAATAATTCCAGAAAAGCCTGTAACTGCAACGTCTTGATTTTAAAATTCTCATCTTTGTTTCCAAATCCCTCCATGGCCTTGCCCTCCCTATCTCTGTAATCTCCTCCAGACCCACAACCCTCGAGATATCTTTGCTCATCTAATTCTGGCCTCTTGAGCATCCCCGATTTTAATCGCTCTATCATTGGTGGCGGTACCTTCAGTTGCCTCAGCCCCTAGCTCTGGAATTCCCTCCTTACACCTCTCCGCCTTTCCACCTCGGTTTCCTCCTTTAACACACCCCTTAAAACCGACCTCTTTGACTAAGCTTTTGGTCATCTGACCTAATATCTCCTTATGTGGCTCAGTGTCATATTTTATTTTATAATACTCCTGTGAAGCACCTTGCAATGTTTTATTACATTAAAGGCACTATATAATTTAAGTTGTTGTTGTAATGCATGTCAATAGCTAGTTGGCTTAGTTGGTCGCACTTTTTGTCTCTGTGGATCCAAACTACACATCGAGCTTAAGATCATAATCCAGACTGATACTCCCTCGCATTACTGAGGGAGTGTGGCATTGTTAGAGATGCTGGGAGTGCAACTTGACTCGGGCAGGGACGTTTCAATTGGAACTGAATAGCTAACAGCATGCCGAACGGGCAGCAGATGTGGTAACATCTGTTTACATCAGTGCCCAAGTCAAATTTAAACCCCACCCCACCCCACCATGCCACCCTGGTTTGTCTTTCAGATCAGGTGTTAAACTCTGGTGCTGTCTCCCTGTCCAGGTGTACATTAAAGATCCTGTGGTACTGCTTAAAGAAGAGCAGGGAATGTTCTTGCTGCCCTGGTTAACGTATCTCTGTACCTGCCAGGGCTCCACAATTCCATGCAACCACTTAGCGTTTTCAGCTCAGCCTCTGCTTGTCTACGGATGAAATTCCACTCCTGATTCTGTACACACGGAGCTGCTCCTGAACAACCTCTGGGTCCCACTCCCAACTCCGACCTGACAATACTGCTCGTCCAAGGGATGACCCGATGCTGTGAGTGGGAGTTCCTATGATAGGTTTTGCAAGGTGAAGAATTTCCTCCCCACACTCAAGTTCCATTCCTTGGACCACAATATCAGCTCGGAGCTGGCAGTGGTTACCACTTTGGAGAAGATTGCAGTCTTCAGAAATCATTAAACATAGACAGGACGTCTCTCCTGGTATATCAACAGAGCCAGTCAACCTATATCATTCCTATAACATAATGACTGTAACAGGGAGGAGAAACAGATACTGCTGTGAAGTGGGGAGGTGGAGATAGTACATTTATTAACAAGGGGAATGCAGGAGGAGCGTGTGAGGAGAGCATCGTAATAAACTGAGGTAAGGGGGATAGAAGTATCACTCTGTATCATTGTAGCAATTATATAAACAATTTAACAATTAGATTTATTTAACAGAGAGTACCACTACATTCCCAAAATAACTTGCAATTTTTCTGCAAGAAACAGATGCAAATCCCCAATTTTTGTCACAATTTGTGACTGCAGAAGTGATGGAATCTTAAGCTTTTCAGCAGTTTAATTTACAACAAGCTACGTGCCACTGCACTCTCTGTGCAACTATCTATATTCGAGGATTTCAGTTACCAGCTCCTTTGAAGTTGCTGGTCAGATTTTACTATTTTCCTCCGACTTCCATTTAAACATAGGAATAGGGGTAGGCCATTCAGCCCCTCTCGTCTGTTCCTTCGATGTAGTAAACATGCCATTCATGGTGAGAAAAGAGACATCAAACAATACCAGGAGAGATGACTGCAAGCACATTCAAGCACATGAGGAGGCTTTTAAAGGTGAGGAGGCAGAGGGGTTTCAGGGAGGGAGCTCCGAAGAGTAGGATTGAGGCAGATGATGGTTCTGCACTGAGGTAGGGGAAGGTAAACACAAGGCCAGAGTTCAAGAAGCAAAAGGCTTGGACTATTAATTGAGTCTGAAAGAGGTTGCAGAGGAAGGGAGAGGCATTTGTAGATGACGGTGGAGATTCTTGTTTCAATACATTTTGCATAGACGGCCAACAAAGTTTGAGAAGGCCAGGTATGAAGAGCAAGTGAGACAACGCTGGACAAGGAGTTGGAGTTTATGCAGAGTAGACCTCAAGAGGCCAGCCAGGAAGCCAATGGAGAAGTCAAGCCTGGAGGTAATGAAGGGTTTCAGCATTGGTGAGGAGTGAGGAGAAAGAGAAAAGCACGGGCAATGTGGTGGAGGTGAAAATAAAAGAACGTGGCGATGGATAGGCTGTGGTGTTTGAAGCTCAGCTCAGTGTTGAAAAGTTGTACACCATCTGTTTTACCGGTCAGAAGGAGTTGGTCCGGGGGAATGGGAGAGGCAAGGGTACGCAGCCTCCGCGGAGAGCTGAATAAGAAGCCTTCCCAATGTTCTCATCCATGGCTTGTTGCAACACAAGCAATCTAGCAACACAGTTGGAATGTATGATTCCTCCCACAACCAATAACACCGGAAAAATAGACTCCTCTGGCTAAACTAACTGAGATGTTTAAAATGATCAAGAAATTCAATTGGGTAGGTATAGAGAAACTATTTCCTCTGGTAGGGGAACCCAAAACAAGAGGGCATAATCTTCAAATTATAACTAGGCCATTTAGGAGTGAAATCAGGAAGCACTTATTCATGCAAAGTCTAGTGGAAATCTGGAACTCTCTCCCTCACCTGCCAAACACTGGATGTTGAGGGTCAATTGAAATTTTCAGGACTGAGATCAATAGATTTTTGTTGGGTAAGAGTAACAAGAGACGTGGAACAAAGGCAGATAAAAAGAGTTGAGGTACAGATCAGCCATGACTGGCGAAATGGGGAGGATCACGATCCGGCATTCCGGAGGGGAGAGGAGAAGTCGTTGAACAAAATTTTTTTTTAAATAGAAAAATGTGAAGCAAAGCTTTAAGTATTTTTTAAAAAAGAAATCCTGATTGACATCATCAGAATCAAAAATAATGAATTATATTGAGACCGTGTCCAATAGTTACCTCATTTCACACAAGCTAGAAAATTAGGCTTATATTTATATTAGCTTTACATTTGAAACAGCACTGCTCTTTTCAAAGCTCACAAAATAAGGAATAATGTTAACTCTGCAAATTGATCCAACAATAACATTTTTTCCAGAGACAGGAAATTCCTGTGACTCTTACGATTTTCGATTTTTTTTTTAAAAGCAATATTGGATTCTGTTAATCTTGTTCCTTATTACTGAGGTAATGTGACAATGTAATTTGTACCTTTTGCGTTTTGACAAATCTATCTTTGTTGTAACCATGGTGATGCTGACCAAACAGAAATGGTTGAAGAACTCTTGAGGCACTGAGATGCATTCCAATTCCATATTAAACTGCGGAAAGGAGCCAAGATATATTCATTGGCCAACAAGAGATCGGTCCCGTTACTATGGGGATTGGGGGGGTTATATGATATCATTTCCTTTCGCCTTGGACTACATTCTTCAGTAATCAATGGGATTGATCACAAATGGAGAATTTATTTTATTTTCTAGTTTCAAATACATTTTTCATTATAATGAAGGATCGATGCTGCCTCAGAGAAATTAGCTAATCATTTTATTAGCTCCAAATAAGGATTTCATCTCATTAAAGTGATTTGAATGGAGTGCCAACCATGGCTTAGTGTGTCGCACTCTCACCTCTGAGGCAGTAGGTTGTTGGTTCACGGTACCGCTCTGGAGAATTGAGCACAAACTCCATGTTTACACACCCAGAGCAGTACTGAGGGTGTGCTGTAGAATCATAGAAAGTTTATGGTACAGAAAGAGGCCACTTGGCCCATTGTGTCTGTGCATAGCCAAAAAACAAGATGGTCCGCCATCTTGCAGGTTACGGCACTTGAGGTGCATATCCAGACACCTTTTAAATGGGTTGAGGGTTTCTGCCTCTTCTATCTTTTCAGGTAGTGAGTTCCAGACCCCCACCACCTGCTGGGTGCTCCCCTCTAATCTTTCTACCTTTAAATCTATGCCTCCTAGTCACTGATCTCTCGGCTAAGGTAAATAGACCCTTCCCATCCACTCTATCCAGGCCTCTCCCAATTTTGTACATTTTAATCAGATCTCCCCTCAGCCTTCTCTGTTCCAAGGAGAACAACCCTAGCCTATCCAATCTTTCCTCATAGCTGCATTTTTCCAGTCCTGGCAACATCCTCGTAAATCTCCTCTGTACTCTCTCTAGTGCAATTACATCCTTTCTGTAATGAGGTGACCAGAACTGCACACAGTATTCAAGTACTGCCAGATGTGCCGTCTTTCGGATGAGACGTTAAACCACAGCCCCGTCTCCCCTTTCAGATGGACATAAAAGATCCCATAATCATTTCTTCGAAGACAAGCAGGGGTGTTATCCCTGATGTCCACACCAATATTTATCTCTCATTCCTACAACAAAAACATATTCTCTGGGTCATTATCACATTGCTGTTTGTGGGAGCTTGCTATGCACAAATTATCAGCTTTCCTTACATTACAACAGTGACTATACTAAAGAAGTACTTAAATGGCTCTAAAGCACTTTGAACTATTCTGAAGTTGTGAAAGGTGCTATATAAATGCAAGTATTTTTTTTCTACCCACCCCCACCCCCACCCCCACCCCCACCCCCACCCCCACCCTAAATTTCAATTGGTGGGGTTTGCAGCCATACAGAACAGAAGGTTACAGAAGGGTTACAGCTACACTGAGTTCGCCAATCTCACACTGGTACAATTGACCTAAGTACTAATGAGCTAGGGAGGGATAACATCAGCCAGTATTCCCACTCCCAATCATTAACCACTGATCCCCCTGTTGGAGAATGCATGCATAGGCTTTGAGCAGGACAGAATTGACTTTATCACTCCTTCTGGTACATATCTATTTGAGCCTTACATATGAAGGTTGGCCAGTTGGGTGAGATACCATACCAAGGGATGATTTGTGCTCACAGTGTTCCAAACAAGGGCTTGAGAGAGAAGAGTGGGGATCAATTGGTGAATAAAAGAGGAGTGAAGAGAGAAAACATGAGAACTACCTCAATGTGACTTGCGGTGATTATCATAAACATCTACAAAGTGAGTACTGTTTTAAAATGATCATGTTTAGCTTTTTATTTTTTTATTTTCCGTGGTCCCAATTTCTGCTCCCACCTCCCCCACATCCCCACGGACTCCAGCTGTCCGGTAGCTCACTCGGGTCATTAACCTTCAATCTGAACCAAGACAAAATGTTGGTGAATACTTGAGTCTGGGAAGGTAACACAGCTGATCATGCTTTCACTTTCCAGGGCTGGACAGTAATCAGGATCAGGAATCCCGGCTTATGTCTTCCCTCCTTAACTTGTTCCCAAGGACATCAATTTCAAAACCTCCACCCTCATTTATAAATTCACCCACAGCCCAGATCCACCCGATCTCTGTAACCCCCTCAAAGTTGTACATCACCACCCTGCACCATCTATCCTACCAGCTGTATATTATTCTGTATCCCCCTCCAACGCCTGCCATCTTTATTCCACCTCATTGGTAATAGTGCAATCAGCCATCACCATTCTGCATTTTGCCATTCTATTTCTTACCCACTCCACCTCATAGCATTCTAAAGACTGCTCAAAATCTACCCCTTCGACTGTGCCCTTGATTAGCTTCTCAATGCTTTGCCTAATTCCTGTGCAGTGTCAGAACCTCATTCCCTCCAATTCCTTTAGTACCCCTCTCCCCACAAGTGCATTGGCCCATCTTGGTACATTAAAGAGTCGAAACTAGTTGCTATTTGATCAGGAAGAGGAGGGGAGAAATAAACTGTATTGTTTCAAAAATCGGCATGTTACGGGTTTTGGATTGAGCCAACAAGTTGCTTATCTGAAGAACAGCAAATGGGATATTAAAAGCTAAAGCAGGAGAATCCAAATCTAGGATTCAGAAATACAGGATAGTCACTAATAAATCCAACATGGAAATAAGGAGAAATTTCTTCACTTGGATAGTGGTTAGAATGTGGAACTTGCTACCATAGGAAGTGATTGAGGCACCAGCTTAGATGCTTTCAAAAGGAAACTAGACGAGTACATGAGAGAAAGGGAAATAGAAAGATATGCTGAAAGGCTGAGATGAGCCAGATGGAATAGGAGGAGACTCATGTGCAGTATAAATACCAGCACAGACTAGTTGGGCCAAATGGCCTGTTTCTGTGCTGTATATTCTGTGTAATTCTATGTAAATTTAGCTTCATCAGGATCATCTTTGGGTAGATTAGAATGAAGATTACTGAACACAAAATAAACACATTACAATAACTGTGCTCGAACAGTAATCCATTGGGTGAAATGAGCAAATATCTGAGAAGTATCTGAGATTAATGGATGATGAAAACAGAACAATGGTCATCATATATAAATAACAATATCATTCAAAATTCTGTTTCCTCTCTTGTTCCTCTTAAACTGGAAACATGCTGCCCTACTCAATCTTGCTTCTCTCTGCATCTTCCCTTTGTTGAAACCATTGCCTCCTATGAAAGAAAAAGCATGCATTTATATAGCACCTTTCATATCCTCATGATGTCCCAAAGCACTTCAAAGCTGATTAATTACTTTTGAAATGTAGTCACTAATGTGTTTTTTTGGTAAACATGGTAGTCAATTCATGCACAGCAAGATCCAGTAACAGCAATGAGAAAAATGACCAGATAATCTGGTTTGGTTGGCAGATCAATGTTAGCCAGGACACTTCAAGAACTTGTTTGTCTTTCAATAATATCTTGTTCACATGTCAGGCTTGGTAGAACCCTTGCCTCTGAGTCAGAGCATTGTCCACTCCAGAGACCAGAGCACAAATTCTAGGCTGACACTCCAGTGCATTACTGAGGGAGTGCTGCACTGTCAGAGGTGCTGCCTTTCAGATGAGAGGTTAAACCAAGACACTGTCTGCCCTCTCAGGTGGATTTAGATATTCCATGACACTACTTTGAAATTTCCTCAGTGTCCTGACCAATATTTATCTCTCAACCAACATCACTAAAACAAATTAACTTGCCATTTATCTCATTGTTGACTGTGGGAGCTTTCTGTGCACAAATTGGCTGCCACGTTTCCTACATTACAACAGTGACTACACTTCATAAAGTACTTCATTAGTTGTAAAGCGCTTTGGGACGTCCTGAGGTCGTGAAGGGTGCTATATAAATAGTTTTTTGTTAAACACAATCACCTGAACAAGTAGACGGGGGCCTGGTTTAACATTTTGCACAATGCAAACTCATCCTTTTCTCAGAATGAAAAATCGGAACTCCTCACCTCCCTCCATCTTCCCTTCTGGCTTTTGCTTACCAGCTTTTAAATGTTGCCTACTTTTCCCTTCTTGATTTTGTAAATTTTCTCCTGTTTCTGGTGACCTGCAAAATGAGCCTTGGTCCTTCATCTACATCTGTCAGTGAAGGAAACTGTGGAACAATTGTGTTTTTAGAACTCCAGCAGTGATAGTCTGTCACATGCAAACTTTGGAACTAGCACCTCCAGGACCTTCAGCTGACATTCGTGTCGATCCAATTATAAACTGGAAAGGGGAAAAGTATATTCATTATGCAGGGTCCCTTAGGGCTGTAAGATTTATAATACTGGGACTGGGGCCCAGATTCTGATTAATTACATCATTCAGCTTCAGAATATGGCTTAAATCCTGTAAGGTGACATCACTGAAAACAGAAGAAAGTACAGTTTTCGCCTCTGGATTAATTGTCTCACTGGTAATGTTTTTGGGAGAAGTGAAGTGTGAAACTCTTGCGATTCAGTAGCTTTTTCCCGCATCAGTCCAGGCTGGTAAATCTCTGTTTAAATTTTCCTTTCTCATAGCTCAATGGTACTTGTGTGGTTCCCAAATCCTCAACCTATACCAACTAGAAGGACAAGGGCAGCAGACACATGGGAAAAACACCACCTGCAAATTCCCCTCCAAGTCCCATGCCCTCCTGACTAGGAAATATATCACCATTCCTTCATTGTATCTGGGTCAAAATCCTGGAGTTCCCTCCTGAACAACACTGTGGGTGTACCTACCCCACATGGACTGCAGCAGTTCAAGAAGGCAGCTCACCACCACCTTCTCAAGGACAATTAGAGATGGGCAATAAATGCTGGCCTAGCCAGCGATGCCCACATCCCATGAACGAATAAAACAATGCTGAGAGAGACAGTTTGTAGAGACTAAGAGGTCCCAAATGCTGGGAACAGTGAGCAATCAAGTAAGTTCAACCACTGATGTGAGGAAGCATGGTGTATTCTTTATTTTGTATTATTATGCAAGAGGAAATCAGACAAATTGAATTACGTGTTGAATGATTGCTGCTCTGTATGTTCACCTCATTGTGAAATAATGCAGATTAACCAGCCATCCACAGCCTCATATTACTCGGTCTGCTGTTGGAAAGATTGCAGGAATACATATGTGAAAGGGCACAAGGAAGGACTATGTTATATCACCAAGTTACACGGTCATACACGTAGATATAGGGCAGCATGTGCCAACTCCCATGATGGCAAGTCTGTCTGACGACTTATGGAAGTAACTTAAGATCCTTGAACCCAAGAAGGAATCTACGCCAGATCTTAATTTGTAACCGATATACTCTCATTAGCTTGCATTAAGCATACAGTACCATGAGACAATATCTTTAGGAGAATATGCAGGTGGGGGGAATTGGACAAAAGAATTCACTCTTATTTTATCCCTTGTCAAAAAGTGTCTCTCAAGTTCACTTAAACAAACAGGATGCAGTCTGTAACTAAGATTCCATCCTTCACTGAGGAGAGGGGCTAGTTTAATTAAACAGAGTCTCACCAGGCTAAACATTGGACAATAAAGAATTAGTTAAATGCAAATCAGAGAAAACTGTGAGCTCACGTTCTAGCCACGCCTGGCACTACGTGGACTTTGCAACGCGAATGCTGCAAGCTGCCAAAACAATTACATGAACGCTGATGTTCCAGAAATATTTGCCTGTCCTGCGCCCTGCACAGTACATTTGGGTTAACCACTGGTAGACCCGAAGGTGTCTGTTCTGCGTTGCAATCCCTAAGAGGAAGTGACAAGCTTACCGAAGCTGTCAAGGATACCGCTGACATCCAAGGGCCACCTGCGCTGCATGGCTATTAGAACATTTCATGTCAGACTGTTGGCAGTATTGAAGCAGAGACCCAATTAGTGAGTATGAAAGATCTCAGTCAGTCATCTATCACTAATGCTCGGGAGAAAATTTGACGGCATGTTTTTATTCTAAGCTTTATTAATTGCAATGACTCTACCCAGAGATTGTGGTAACACTGAATAGGCAGAAGATCCTTTTTTCAGTTAATCAGTTGAGTATTGGCTCTGTTTCCTGCCCTTTATCTGCACAGTTGTTCTTTGAAGAGTAAAGCAATCAGCAGCGCCAGACATATTAAAGAAAAATCCCAACTCACTCATTTAACCAGTTGCTTTGTGATTCAATTTTCAACCCCATCTCTGTTGAAGGCACCAACTCTTGCTGAGGTTATTGATCCACAAATGCTTCATGCCTGAGCCTGCTCAATGAGTGTCAGTGAGCTATTTCTCTGTGAAAGGCCGTAGCTGAACCTGGTCTTGTCCTCAGTCAACACTCAACCGCAGACCACACTGGGCAAGTGCTCAGGAGTGTGAAATCTGCTCAGTTCTTTTTTTAAGTAATTCTTGGGATGTTGGTGTCACTGGCAAAGCTGGCATCTATTGCCCATCCCTAGTTGTCCTGTACAACTGAGTGGCTCACTAAGCCACTTCTTAAGGACAGTTAAGAGGCAACTATGTTGGTGTCTGTCTGACGTTACAAATAGGCCAGACTGGGTAAGGACAGCAAGTTTCCTTCTCTAAGGGACATTAGTGAACCAGTTGGGATTTTACAACAATCAGGCAGCTTCATGACCACTTTGACTGATACAGGCCTTTTATTGCCAAATTTCTAAACTGAATTCAAGTTCTTAGACTACCATGGTGGACTTTGAACTCACAATCTCTGGGTTATTAGTCCAGGCCTTTGGATTACTAGTCTTTTCCCACCCAATAGTCTCAATAGCTTTCGAGCAGAGACATCCACCATTGACATGCTGTTCTCCCTTCGTCAGATACAGGAGAAATGCTGTGAACAACAGATGCTCCTCTACATTGCTTTCATTGATCTCACCAAAGCCTTTGACCTCGTCAGCAGACGTGGTCTCTTCAGACTACTAGAAAAGATTGGATGTCCACCAAAGCTACTAAGTATCATCACCTCATTCCATGACAATATGAAAAGCGCAATTCAGCATAGCGGCACCTCATCAGACCCCTTTCCTATTCTGACTGGTGTGAAACAGGGCTGTGTTCTCGCACCTACACTGTTTGGGATTCTTCTTCTCCCTGCTGCTCTCACACGCGTTCAAGTCTTCAGAAGAAGGAATTTTCCTCCACACAAGATCAGGTGGCAGGTTGTTCAACCTTGCCCGCCTAAGAGTGAAGACCAAAGTACGGAAAGTCCTCATCAGGGAACTCCTCTTTGCTGACGATGCTGCATTAACATCTCACACTGAAGAATGCCTGCAGAGTCTCATCGACAGGTTTGTGGCTGCCTGCAATGAATTTGGCCTAACCATCAGCCTCAAGAAAACGAACATCATGGGACAGGACGTCAGAAATGCCCCATCCATCAATATCGGCGACCACACTCTGGAAGTGGTTCAAGAGTTCACCTAACTAGGCTCAACTATGACCAGTAACCTGTCTCTCGATGCAGAAATCAACAAGCGCATGGGAAAGGCTTCCACTGCTATGTCCAGACTGGTCAAGAGAGTGTGGGAAAATGGCGCACTGACACGGAACACAAAAGTCCGAGTGTATCAGGCCTGTGTCCTCAGTACCTTGCTCTATGGCAGCGAGGCCTGGACAACGTATGTCAGCCAAGAGCGACGTCTCAATTCATTCCATCTTCGCTGCCTCCGGAGAATCCTTGGCATCAGGTGGCAGGACCGCATCTCCAACACAGAAGTCCTCGAGGCGGCCAACCTCCCCAGCTTATACACCCTACTGAGTCAGCGGCGCCTGAGATGGCTTGGCCATGTGAGCCGCATGGAAGATGGCAGGATCCCCAAAGACACATTGTACAGCAAGCTCGCCACTGGTATCAGACTCATCGGCCGTCCATGTCTCCGCTTTAAAGACGTCTGCAAACGCGACATGAAGTCCTGTGACATTGATCGCAAGTCGTGGGAGTCAGTTGCCGGCGATCGCCAGAGCTGGCGGACAGCCATAAAGGTGGGGCTAAAGTGTGGCGAGTCGAAGAGACTTAGCAGTTGGCAGGAAAAAAGGCAGAAGAGCAAGGGGAGAGCCAACTGTGTAACAGCCCCGACAACCAATTTTTTCTGTGGAAGAGTCTGTCACTCTAGTATTGGCCTTTATAGTCACTCCAGGCGCTGCTCCACAAACCACTGACCACCTCCAGGCACTTACCCATTGCCTCTCGAGACAAGGAGGCCACAGAAGAAGAAGAAGAAGAAGTTCAACAGTGCGAAAGATCATTTTAGCCACCCACGGGAACCCTTGGTGCGATCACACGCTGGGGATTGGACTTCAGGGAGTGGTGGGGTGGCGGGAGGGGGGGGTGGGTGTGTCTTCTGGTTTGGAGGAAGAGCCACAGAAACTCCCGGAAAAATGAACAAACACCATTTAGCCGTGGCTCAGTAACACTCTCGCCTCTGAGTCAGAAGTTGTTGGTTCAACAACAACTCATATTTATATAGCAGCTGTAACACAGTACAATGTTCCAAGGGGCTTCAGAGGAGTGGCATCAAACAAAATTTGACACCAAGCCACAAAACGACATCCTAGGACAGCTGATCATATTTTGTTTTATAATACTCCTGTGAAGCACCTTGGGATATTTTATGTTAAAGGTGCTATATAAATATAAGTTGCTGTTATTGATGCACATGAGGCCAGAATTGAAGGAGCACAGAGATCTCGGAGGGTTGTAGTACTGGAGGAGATCATGGATTTCAGCATCAAAATCTAGGCCGATGGTCCAGTGCAGTACTGAGGGAGTGCTGCACTGTCAGAGGTGCTGCCTTTTGGATGAGACATTAAACCAAGGCCCTGTCTTCCCTCTCAGGTGGACGTAAAAGATTCCATGTCACTATTTCAAAGAAGGGCAGGGGAGTTCTCCGTGGGGTCCTGTCCAATATTTGTCCCTCAACCCACCTCACTTAAAAAAAACAGATGATCTGGTCATTATCACATTGCTGCATGTGGGAGTTTGCTGTGTGCAAATTGGCTACCACGTTTCCTACTTTACAACAATGACTACACTTCAAAAACGCGCTACATTGGCTGTAAAGCATTTTGTGACGTCTCAAGGTCGTGAAAGTAGCTATATAAATGCAAGCTTTTTCTTTCATTCTTTTACCCACTAAGTGACCAGGGGAGCTCTCTGCCAGTCACCTGACAAAAAGCGTCCAAGCTCAGACGAAGTTAGAGTGACATCCCATATATGTGGCTCTGCCTCCACATTCACCCTCATCAGGTAGTCACACTGCAATAATAAAGTTTCCTGCTCGCTGACAGTTATATGACAAAACTCACTGGAAAAAATGTTCATTTTCATGATATTTACTTTGGAATCTTTATACTCAAGATGTGATTGTTTCACCCAAGTCATAAATACTTAATTTGGAAGATTCAGCACTGACCAAACTGCCTGTCAGTCACAGTGTTGTCAGTCCCATATATTTTCAAAAACATTTAGTTGAACTCACTGGCTCTGCCAAAATACACTTCAAAATTCCCGACAGTTCCTCAATTATTTTGCAATATAAATGCGAGTTCTTTTAGATTAGAAACCAGAATTACAAGCTTATTACACACTTTTTATTTTGAAACTGTTTATAATTCAAGTAGGAAAAATGAAATTACGGAGTGCTGCTCAAAATAAAGCCGAAAATGTTGCCAGGATTTAGTTTCTGCGGCAAAAATAATGCAAGACTTTCCTCAAAGAGAATAAAAAGAATATTCTGATTTCTGTAAAAGCCTTTCTTAGTTTAACTTGCTTGCAGATGCAGAATGTTCCTGTAAGTTTCAAAAATATTCCAAGAAATACAGGAGTCATTTTATCCCCCATGTTTTCAGTGAGTCCGTCTGGATTATTTATCCCCGCTCCTCTCCCTTGGGGTCCTCATCCTTTTAAGGTGAGGTATTCTACACGCTCTTCAACAAAGACCTTGTGCATCCGGAGCTCTCCGACATGAGTGTTTCTCGGACGAAGGGGCCAAGGTCTATTATGAGAGTCCGCCAAGGCCTCAAAGAGTAGGAGAGTGGACAAAGTACGTGGAGGTTACAACACAGAAAAAGCCCATTTGGTGCAATCAATCCATGTCAGTGTTTATCCTTCATGCAAACACATTTCTCCAACCTGTCCTTTCAACCACTTTTCCTTCACCTACTTATTCCAACATGCTATGCACATAATGATTGAATGTTATTCGCAATCTTTTTGTACCAGTCAAATGGAAGGAAATTAAACTTGAGAATGAGATCTAGGCTGACACCTCAGTGCAGTACTGAGGGAATGCTGCACTGTTGAAGGGGCTGTCTTTCAGTTGAGATGTTAAACCGAGGCTCCATCTGTCCTCTCGGGTAGATGTAAAAGATCCTATGGTACTATTTTGAAGATGAGCAGGGGGGTTCTCCCCGGTGTCCTGACAATATTTATCCCTCAATCAACATCACTACAACAGATTATCTGGTCGTTATCACATTGCTGTTAGTGGTACCTTGTGAGTGCTGCATTTCCTACATTACACCAGTGATGACACTTCAATACTACTTTGCTTTGGGACACCCTGAGGTTGTGAAAAGCCCCCAAACAATGCAAATAATTTTTTCATTCATTCAAAGACTAAAGAAATGGCGTAATCCACAACACCAGCTAAGAACCATGCTCCTTACATTTACAGAGATCTTTATTCCATCCCCCCAACACATTCCAAAGTGCTTGGCATACAGCAAACTGCTTTATGGTGCAGTTACTGTCGGTATGTAGGCAAATGTGACAACCATTAAGTGCACAATGAGATCCCGTGCTAGTCGGTTTTGGGCGAGGAAGAAATGTCGGCAGAGCCATCAAGAGAACACTTAAACCAAAACCGAAATGATTGATATTTAATAAATGGAAGAAAGAAAAAAGTCTTCCTCTGACCTTGCCCAGAGCTCGGCCGGGATTAGACGTGCACTTATAAACCTGTTTAAAACCATTTGATCCAACGTTTAAAAAGAAATATTTACCATAGCAACCGAGCCGAACGTTACCCAAAACATGATCTAAGTGCAGTAATCACACACATCATCTGGGCAGCTAAAAATATTCGGTTGGTCCGAAGGAGTACAATGTGTAAATGGACTTGGTTTAAATTTTACACACTTCATGCAATTTCCATTCAATTCCACAAAACTGGAATTAATTTTGCTCGGTGTTAGGTCGGGAGCTTTCTTCGAAATGGCTGTACATTCTCCATCTTGTCTTCACCAGGTGGCAAATTGCAAAGTTGGCCAGAAATACAGCTTCTTGGGTGATTATCCTTTTTTCCACCAAATTGAAGCTTCTAACCTCTTGTTTATTTGGGCAAAAGAAACGTTTCCTGCAGAGTCAAGAATCATCAATGCAGCCAATCATTAGGTGACGAAATGTATTTTAAACTGTTTTGCAATTTCCACTGCAACCAAAGCTTTCTGCCATGTGTGGAATTTAGACCTCCTCAGTCGACATTTAAAACCTGAAAGAGGAAAAGAACCTTGAAATTTTTTATCCTGGGTTTATAATTTGTTTAACATAGTGAGATTCCTGGGTGAAAGGTTGATGCTCATCAGTGTAGGACACTACAGAGGCTGGAAGGAGTTGAAGGGAGGAGGAAATTAATTAAGAATTAATTAAATCATGTTTGGATTTTAAATTCCCGTAAGTAGTAGGAAGAATAGGAGACTGAGGGAAGCAAGGAGTTCCACACTATCGAGAAAGAATGAGTTAGAACAGTGATTTTAACACAATGCCAATGTTGAGAGGAGGAGATTTGTAGGAAGGTACTTTTTTCTGAGATGAGGAGGGAAATTCAGAGGATTGGGATGTTTTACTATGTTAAAGGGGATATATAAATCCACATTGCTGTTGTTATCAATGACTATAGTCATATCAGAAAATGGAGAGTAAGAGAGCCAAGAAAAATTGTGAAGAGGGAGCTTGGAGTTTAGATAAGGTGAGAGAAAGATTGTCCATCAGACAACAAACTTTTTTATATATGTCCTGTCCAGGACTGTGAGAAATGCTACAGCCAAGTCCGCAGATATGGAAGCGGTACTTAAATCTCGGGTAGAATTGGGCTTTATAGAATTGAATATGAAGTAATTTGTGAATGATTTCAGCAGTAAGCCAATGAATTTCATGCATGGCTGAATGCTAAAATTTCATAAACATTGTGAGTAGAATTATGTTTATGTTTAATTAAGGATCAGAAAAGACCATCACGCCCACTGACTTTAGAACATTCCACCTGAAATCTTCTGAGAATATTAACAATAAAACTTGCAATGCAAATGTCCCTTTAGATCAGACGTGTGACTTAAAAATATGCCACCTGAAACCACAACTTATTTCCTTACATATCTAATAAAGATTGCCATTATAATCGCCCTAGAAATGGATTTGAGAAGAAATTGAACACACAATTTTCAAACACATACTGATTTATTTCACGATTGGTACAGTTCTGAATATGACAGGCTGTTCTTTTTTGGAATGAGGTTGGCAGCTATGAATTTGCAACAAGTGCTGGCAGCAGCAAATCAAGAGCTTTAAAAAGAGGCGAGCAGACAACAGTCCTCACTGTGTAGTTAAATCAAACAAACTGTGATCTTCAGCATGCAGTAGGTAACTGTGAGCTAGCTCCCATAGCTCACAAAGAGATGAGAAAGCAGAGGGCTGAGTAGATAACACTTGTTTTACAGATACTTTAGTGTTTAATTTCTAAGCTGCTGTTATTTTCCCATTCATGATGTTTGAATTTCTATTATAAATATATATTTTACAGTGTATGATACATATTAGAGTAGAATTACACTTACAATTTTCATTACGCCGTGGGTTGTTATGATCGGGAATGGGTAGGGAAAGAGCAGGGGGAGTGGGAGTAATTGGATAGCAAAGAGTTGACACAGGCACGATGGACTGAATGGCCTCCTTCTGTGTTCTAGCATTCTATTAAATTTATTACAGAGTCTATCAGTGTATATTTTCATGCCTGGGTGTACGTGTGCACATCCTGTGTGCATATTAGGTATTGTCACACATTTACTTGTTCATTGGTGATTTCACAAATTTGTTTAACAGTTGAAAATCGGAACGAGGTCTGATATGGCATTCTATTACTTAGCAAAGGACCAGAGAGAGAGGGATTGCTGGAATTATAGGAATAAACCCACTCAGTAAAAAAACATAATTGACAATAAGAATCTTCCATTCGTTATCCTGTGTGCATTTCCAAATGTCTACTTCAATAGGAAGGCTCGTGAAGTCATTCTAGAGGGCCTGGGGAGTTGGAACCTACCTAGGAGAGTGATTGAAGACGCAGCTTTTACAGAGGGTGGCCAAGTTTCCTACATTACAACAGTGACAACACTTCAAAAAGTTCTTTGTTGGCCGTACAGCCCTTTGGGAAGTCCTGACGTTGTGAAAACCCTGATATAAGTGCAAATTCTTGCTCCCCCCTCCCCCCAATCAGTTTTCCACCTTCAATCTTCTTGCTTTTAAAACTCAAGCTTGGTGTTGCCTAACTGCTAACTCACGCTGTATCCTGGCTTCTCTCCCAAGTGATGTCCTGCACCTTGGCCTCGGTTTCCCCAAATCGGAACAAAAGCAGAATAATCCATGCTTAAAAGCTTTACAACAGGCAGCACCATGCCTTCCCTTCTGTTTTAAACCACAGAGATGGCACATGGGAATCTTTGCATAGAACAGAGATGAATGACTGGGATGAATGGGGTTATTCATCTTGGAATTCCAGCACGCACTAATGAAAGTGATAGAGACATGCGGATAATTTGCATTGCTGACCCTTAATGTTGGAAAGATACTGTCCTGTTCTACCCCATTCCTTCAATGTGGGTGGTAGACAATTATATTTGGGGGCCAAGTCAATAAGAGAATGATTTTGAGTGGGGGGAAGGGGGAGAGAGGGAGAAAGAACCTGATACTTTAGTCATAATTTAAGAACAAATTTACTGGGTAGGCAAAGTGCAAGCCAAATCTTGCAGGGAACTCAATGTTTGGTTTACGTTTTATTAGGTCTAGTTAAAGGGACGTTTTCAACAAGACAAAACGTTTAGCAAATCTTTGTTCTGTTTGGGAGGAAGTTAGGCAGCAGAGTCTAAATTCCTCCATGTACTGCTTGGTAAGTGGCAGAATTGCATTTGACATGATTTACATCATCATTCCCTGTGTTTGTAAGCAAGCAAGAAGAAATAAATCCCAACAGCTCACGTGATTGGAAGACCCGAGATTCTGTTGCCAATTTGTGCTTAGTTGACCTATCTCAGCTGGTCCAGGAGTTGTTAGAATTGGTCTCCTCACTCCTGGACTAGGGAGCAGAAACACCAGCCCTGATTCCCCCTCTCCTGAAGGTGATTGCTGCGGGAAAGTGTGCATTGGGCCAATGTCGGGTGGGGTCAGGCCAGACTGGCTGACATGCTGCTACATTCAAGCAACTTGCAGACTGCCTTGGGTCACGCTGAGTTATAGCCACCCAGGTGAGACAGTAGAGGATGAGATGATGTGGGTGGCACAGTGGTTAGCACCGCAGCCTCACAGCTCCAGCGACCCGGGTTCAGTTCTGGGTACTACCTGTGCGGAGTTTGCAATTTCTCCCTGTGACTGTGTGGGTTTTCGCCGGGTGCTCCGGATTCTTCCCACAGCCAAAGACTTGCAGGTTGATAGGTAAATTGGCCATTGTAAATTGTCCCTAGTTTAGGTAGGTGGTAGGAGAATTGAGGGAAGGTGGGGATGATGTAGGGAATATGGGATTAATGTAGGATTAGTATAAATGGGTGGTTGATGGTTGGCACAGACTCGGTGGGCCAAAGGGCCTATTTCAGTGCTGTATCTCTCTATGATCTGAGGATATCTGCTACTGGTGGTGGGGGGGTTTAAACTAATTTGGCAGGGGGATGGGATACAGAGTGGACCTACAGTAGTGGGTGACGCACAGCCAAACATAGAAGAGAAACTGAGTTAGTCTGGAAGTAGAGCAAATAGAGAACTGTTAAGGCACAAGTGAAATGCAATTACTTTAATGCAAGGAGTCTTACTAATAAGGCAGATGAATTGAGGGCATTGATTAGCACATGGGATTATGATAAATATTGCTATCAGAGACATTGTTGAGGGAGGGGCAGGACTGGCAACTCAATATTCCAGGGTATAGAATCTTCAGGCATGATAGGGGAGGGGAGAAAAGAGGAGGTGGCATTGCACTGTTGATCAAGGAGTCAATTACTGCAGTAAGGAGGGATGATATCTTAGAAGGTTCCTCAAATTAGGTCATATGGGTAGAACTTAAGAACAAAAGGGGGGCAATCACCTGGCTGGAAGTGTACTACAGGCCTCCAAACAGTCAGGGAGAGATAGAGGAACAGATATGTAGGCAAATCTCAGAGAGGTGTTAAAATAATAGGGTAATAATAAAGTAGGGGATTTCAACTTTCGTAATATCAACTGAGATAGTCTTAGTGCAAAAGGCTTAAAGGGGGAGGAATTCTTAAAATGCATACAGGAGAGCTTTTTGATCCAGTACGTAGAACGTCCTACAAGAGAAGGGGCAGTACTGGACCTAATCCTAGGGAATGAAGCCAGTAAAGTGGTAGAAGTATCATCGGGGAGCATTTCGGGGATAGTGACCATAACTCTGGAAGATCTAAGGTAGTTATGGAAAAGGACAAAGACGGGCCAGAAATAAAGGTACTGAATTGGGGGAAGGCCGATTGCAATATGATAAAACAGGATCTGGCCAGAGTGGACTGGGAGTAGCTACTTGTAGGAAAGTCTACATCAGACCAGTGGGAGTCATTCAAAGAGGAAATAGTAAGGGTTCAGACCCAACATGTACCTGTTAAGGGAACCCTGGATGTCAAGGGATATAGAGTATTGGATCAGGAAAAAAAAGGAGACTTATGGCAGATTCGGAGCACTGAAAACAGCAGAGGCATTAGAGGAGTATAGAAAGTGTAGGGGGGTACTTAAAAAAGTAATTAGGAGAGCGAAGAGGGGACATGAAAAAACATTGGCAGGCACAATAAAGGAAAATTCTAAGGTGTTTTATAAGTATATTAAGGGCAAGAGGACAACCAGGGAAAGAGTAGGGCCCATTAGAGACCAAAGTGGCAATCTGTGTGTGGAGCTGGAGGACATAAGTGAGGTTTTAAATAATTACTTTTCATCTGTTTTCACTGTGGAGAATGACGATGTAGGTGTAGAGATCAGGGAGGGGGATTGCGATATACTTGAACAAATTAACATTGAAAGGGAGGAAGTATTAGATGTTTTAGCGGGCTTAAAAGTGGATAAATCCTCAGGCTCAGATGAGATGTATCCCAGGCTGTTATGTGAGGCAAGGGAGGAGATAGCAGGGGCTCTGACACAAATTGTCAAATCCTGTCTGGCCACAGGAGAGGTACCAGGGGACTGGAGGACAGCGAATGTGGTACCATTATTCAAGAAGGGTAGCAGGGATAAACCAAGTAATTACAGGCCGGTGAGTCTAACATCAGTGGTTGGGAAACTATTGGAAAAAATTTTGAGGGACAGGATTAATCTCCATTTGGAAAGGCAGGGATTAATCAGGGATAGTCAGAATGGTTTTGTTAGGGGGAGATCGTGTCTAACTAACTTGATTGAATTTTTCGAGGAGGTGACTAGATGTGCAGATGAGGGTAAAGCAGTTGATGTAGTATACATGGACTTCAGTAAGGCTTTTGACAAGGTCCCACATGGGACGTTGGTTAAGAAGGTAAGAGCCCATGGGATCCAGGGCAACTTGACAAATTGGATCCAAAATTGTCTTAGTAGCAGGAAACAGAGGGTAATGGTCGAGCGTTGTTTTTGCGAGTGGAAGCCTGTGACCCGTGGTGTACCACAGGGATTGGTGCTGGGACCCTAACTGTTTGTAGTGCACATTAATGATTTAGATGTGAATATAGGAGGTATGATAAGTAAGTTCGCAGATGACACAAAAATTGGTGGTGTCGTAAATAGTGAGGAGGAAAGCCTTAGATTACAGGACGATATAGATGGGCTGGTAAGATGGGCGGAGCAGTGGCAAATGGAATTTAATCCTGAGAAGTATGAGGTGATGCATTTTTGGAGGACTAACAAGGCAAGGGAATATACAATGGATGGTAGGACCCTAGGAAGTACAGAGGGTCAGAGGGACCCTGGTGTACTTGTCCATAGATCACTGAAGGCAACAGCACAGGTAGATAAGGTAGTTAGGAAGACATATGGGATACTTGCCTTTATTAGCCAAGGCATAGAATATAAGAGCAGGGAGGTTTTGATGGAGCTGTATAAAACGCTAGTTAGGCCACAGCTGGAGTACTGTGTACAGTTCTGGGCACCACACTATAGGAAGGATGTGATTGCACTGGAGAGGGTGCAGAGGAGATTCACCAGGATGTTGCCTGGGCTGGAGCACTTCAGCTATGAAGAGAGACTGAAAAGGTTAGAGTTGTTTTCCTTAGAACAGAGAAGGATGAGGGGGGACCTGATTGAGGTATAGAAAATTATGAGGGGCATAGATAGGATAGATAGGAAGAGACTTTTTCCCTTAGTGAAGGTGTCAATAACCAGGGGGCATAGGTTTAAGGTAAGGGGGAGGAGGTTTGGAGGGGATTTGAGGAAAAATGTTTTTACCCAGAGGGTGGTTGGAATCTGGAAAGCACTGCCTGAAGGGGTGGTAGAGACAGGAACCCTCACAACATTTAAGAAGTATTTAGATGAGCACTTGAAACGTCATAGCATACAAGACTATGGGCCAAGTGCTGGAAAATGGGACTAGAATAGTTAGGTGCTTGATGGCTGGCACAGACACGATGGGCTGAAGGGCCTGTTTCTGTGCTGTATAACTCAATGACTCTATGAGGAATTATACCCCAGCAAGAATCAGCCCCTTTAAGAGAGCAGGGAACATTAATAATATGCAGGTTCCCAGAGAAGTTTTTGAAAGGCACAGCAGCAGTTTCTGATAGATATACAGCAAAGTTATTTCTCCATATTTCCCCATGCAAATTCGCTGCGATGGTTACCAATATAACCACAGTGACATGAAAATATTGGTTGCAGACTGCTTTGGAACATCTTGAGAATGTAATAAGGTGCTAAATAAATGCAAGTACTTTCTGTGTGTCATTCTACATAATGGGGGTAATTTGAAGTCAATGGATATGAAGGGACAGATGTATCACGGACAACTTTTTTTTACTCATTTGGGGGATGTGGGCATCACTGGCAAGGCCAGCATTTGCTGCCCATCCCTAATTGCCCTGGAGAAGGTAGTGGTGAGCTGCTTTCTTGAACTGCTACAGTCCTTGGGGTGTAGATACACCAACAGTGCTGTTAGGAAGGGAGTTCCAGGATCTTGACCCAGCGACAGTGAAGGAACGGCGATATAGTTCCAAGTCAGGATGATGTGTGGCTTGGAGGGGAACTTGCAGGTGGTGGTGTTCCCTGCATCTGCTGCCCTTGTCCTTCTAGGCGGTAGAGGTCGTGGGTTTGGAAGATGCTGTTGAAGGAGACTTGGTGAGTTGCTGCAGTGCATCTTGTAGATGGTACACACTGCAGCCACTGTGGGTCAGTGGTGAAAGGACTGAATGTTGAAGGTGGTGGATGGTGTGCCAATCAAGCCGTCTGCTTTGTTCTGGATGGTGTCGAGCTTCCTGAGTGTTGTTGCAGCTACACCCATCCAGGCAAGTGGAGAGTATTCCATCACACTCTTGGCTTGTGCCTTGTAGATGGTGGACAGGCTTTGGGGAGTCAGGAGGTGAGTTACTCCAGCAGAATTCCCCAGCCTCTGACCTGCTCTTGTACCCACAGCTACATTATCGCCCTGCATTATACTATCACCCAAAGCCAACATTGCCACTAGTGAGTGATGACAGGCTATTCAACAGCAGAGACTATCACAGTTCAGCACAAATTAACAAAATCCAGGCACGTGCACTTTCCAGCAGGAATCATCGGATAGCTATCAGAGAGGGCAAGGTGACTGATCTCCCCTGCTTCAGCCCAGGAGGACACTGAGGATAATTATAGGGCTGTCTACCAGTATTCCAACTGAGAACTACCAATTCAACAAAGTCTAGGGATCGAACAACAGCAACTTGCATTTATCTAGTGCCTATAAATTAGTAAAATGTCCTTAGTCACTTCACAGGAGTGTTATCAAATAAGACACAGAAGGAGATATTAGGACAGGTGGCCAAAAGCTTGGTCAAAGAGGTAGCTTTTAAAGAGCGTCTTAAAGGAGGAGAGAGAGGTGGAGAGGCAGAGAGATTTAGGGAGGGAATTCCAGAGCTTAGGGCCCAGGCAGCTGAAGGCATGGCTGCTAGTGGTGGAGTGATTAGATTTGAAGATGTTCAAGAGGCCAGAACCAATGATCGATCTGGTCGACATGCTCCAGCCAACATGGTGTAGGCCAGGCTAGATGGACCAGCTGGTCTTTTCCTGCCCACCAATTGTTTACATTCGTAAGCTTGACCTGACCACTTCTACCAAGTGGACGAGCAAGTGAGACAGCTCTGGAGTAAATATTTGCCATGGGAGGAATTTACTAGATTTACTATAAGTCAAAAAAATGGTGATGGAGAAAAGAATGAGACTGAAGATAAACAGGTCTCCAAGATCCGAATGTTTCCACCACAGGAGGTGAGGAAATTGTAGATGCTCTAATCATGATCTTCCATTGCTCCCTTTATTCAGGAATTATCCCCTTGGATTGGAAGATTACCAATGTCACTCCATTATTTTAGAATGATAGGAAAGAGAAGCCAGAAAATTATAGGCCTATTAGTCTAACGTCTGTTGTGGGGAAGTTATTCACGACGAGTAACTGAGCACGTGGAATGACATTTGGTGGATTTTACTGGGTAAGGGTCAATGTTGCTTCTGAGCTGCATGTGTGCATGGTTCTGCGGCAGCCTGGAAGGTACTGCACAGACCTTGCCCTGTGTTATTTGCTGTGCAAAAAAAGTTAAACTTGCACATTGAAAATACTGGCCACACACAGCAACAAAATGTTACAGGGAATATTGGTGGAAGTATTAAGGGATGTGGAACCAAGGCAGGTAAATGGAGTTACGATACAGATCGTCTTGGAGCATGGTGGTTATGTTAATGGAACAGTTAATCCATAAACCTGGATAAATAATCTCAGAAAGATGAAATCAAATCCCAACATGGCAGCAAGGAAGTTAAATAAATTATTTTTTTTTTATTTAGAGATACAGCACTGAAACAGGCCCTTTGGCCCACTGAGTCTGTGCTGACCAACAACCACCCATTTATACTAATCCTACATTAACCCCATATTCCCGACCACATCCCCACCATTCTCCTACCACCTACCTACACTACAGGCAATTTACAATGGCCAATTTACCTATCAACCTGCAAGTCTTTGGCTGTGGGAGGAAACCAGAGCGCCCGGCGGAAACCCACGTGGACGCGGTCACAGGGAGAACTTGCAAACTCCGCATCTGGAATAAAATCTAGAATAAAAATTTGGTATGAATAATAGTGATGATGTAACTACCAGATTATCATTAGAAAAAATCCCATCTGGTTGACTAATGACTTTTAGGGAAGGAAATCTGCTGTCCTTACCCAGTCTGGTCTATATGTGACTCCAGACCCACAGCGATGTGGTTGGCCCACTACTGCACTAACAAGCCACACAGTTGTATTCAAAACGCCAGCTCGCCACCACCTTCTCAAGGGCAATTAGGGATGGCCAATAAATGCTGGCCTGGCCAGTGATATCAGCATTCCATGACTGAATTTTTAAAAAGTGAATGGTGGAACAGACTCACGGGGCTGGATAGCCTCCGCGTGATCCTGTGTTCTATTGGATTGAGCAAACACCAGTTTTCCATTAATACAGACAAGGCCTATGGAAGGAAAACACCTCTGAATAGCAGATGTAAGATTGTTACCGCTGCTGTGTATGTCACAGGAAGTAATGATTATTTTCACTTGTGTAACAACAACATGTTTTTACAAGATATCACTATGAGCAGAAAAACATTATGAGCCTCGCAATCTTTCAATTCATTCTAGCTACAAATCTCCAGCCAACATCAGCAATTACTTTATCCCCACTGTTGTTTTTAATCAATATCTCATTTTTTAAAGCTTCCACCCACTCTCCAATGCACAATCGCAGAAAAACAAATTTATACACATTTCTTTCAATGAAACAATTCAATGCGAATCTCAGACTTGTAAAGTATATATATTTCTGTAAAGCTTTTTGTTTTAAGAGGGAGAAAGCCGGATGTAAGACCAAGACTCACAATACAGGATACCATCAAGGCTAAAAAGTCTTTGAAGGTGGCAGAAAAAACAGACGAGATCCTGCACTTTATAAATAGAGTACTAAAGCAAGGAAATTACGCTAAATGTTTATAAATCACTGGTTACACCTCAGCTGGAGTATTGTGTCCAGTTCTGGGCACCACACTTTAGGAAGGATGTCAAGACCTCAGAGAGGGTTGTAAAGGAGATTTACTAGAATGATACCAGGTATAAGCGACTTCAGTTATGTGAACGCACTAGAGAAGCTGGGGTTGTTCTCCTTAGAGCAGAGGATGTTCGGGGGAAAACGAATAGAGGTGTTCAAAATTATATGGGATTTTGATGGAATAAATAAGGAGAAAATGTTTCCACTGGAAGGAGGGTTGGTAACCAGAGGTCAAAGATTTAAGATAATTGGCAAAAGAACTGAGGGGAGATGAGTTGATCTGTTTTACACAGTGAGTTGTTGTGATCTGGAACGCGCTGCCTGAAAGGGCGGTGGAAGCAGATGCAATAGTAACTTTCAAAAGGGAATTGGATAAATACTGGAAAACGTAAAATTTGCAGGGCTGTGGGGAAAGAGCAGGGGGGCATGGGACTAATTGGATAGCTCGTTCAAAGAGCCAGCACTGGCACGGTGGGCTGAATGGCCTCCTTCTGTACTGTGAGATTCAATGAACAGAAAGAAGCCAGGGTAAATTGAGAGGTGGTTGTTACCTGACACTCAGCTGTCAGTTTAAAAGCCTGGGACAAGTGAGCGAGGGCAAGGAGTTCCACAGCTTTGAGATCCTGGGAGGATCCTGAGTTAGAGCAGGAGAGTACGAGTACTATGAACTGTAAGAAGTTGTTTAATGTAACCACAGACCCTGAAACCAATGAGGTAGGGACCATGTGGGTAGTTCTAATCTAGTTACATCACACAGAGAGTGTTGAATGTGTGGAACAATCCATACAAGACCAGTCTGAGCAAATTCAAGAGAGATCGCGATAGTTTTTATTGACAATGGAAGTAAATGAAGAATATAAGTGCAATATAACTAGGTGAGCTGTAATGGTCTTCCCTACTCCTGTGCGGTCCTGTGCCCCTGTGTAAGACTTCTAGAACTTTTAACTGCAGTCTTCAGTCCCTAATAATCTAGACCCTTCACACAAACACCAAGGGCTGGATTTTCCCTGTGGGTTTTTGAACTCCACTGTCAGGCTGAAATGGGTGTCAAAAGCCTGGGCTGAATTTAGTAGGAGCTGGCGGGTCTCCAAGTGCTGGGCCGAAATGGCAGCGGGAACACTGTCTCGGCCAATCGGAGACCCCCTGCTCCATTTAACGGCGCCCAGCAATTAACTGCTGGGATCCCCATCCCTTTAAAAATGGGGGTCCCACCTCCAAGAGCTGCCGGCCAATCAAAGGGCCAGCAGCTATTATTTTTTTTATTTTAGAGATACAGCACTGAAACAGGCCCTTCGGCCCACCGAGTCTGTGCCGACCAACAACCACCCATTTATACTAACGCTACAGTAATCCCATATTCCCTACCACCTACCTACACTAGGGGCAATTTACAATGGCCAATTTACCTATCACCTGCAAGTCTTTGGCTGCGGGAGGAAACCGGAGCGCCCTGGGAAAACCCACGAGGTCACAGGGAGAACTTGCAAACTCCGCACAGGCAGTACCCAGAATTGAACCTGGGTCCCTGGAGCTGTGGGGCTGCGGTACTAACCACTGCGCCACTGTGTCGCTAATTAGTATTGGCAGCGCCACCGGGAGTGGTGACCACTGCCAGTACTACAGGAGGCCTGGGAACTAGGCCCAGCACTGGAGACGCCCGGCCTGAGGTAAGTGAGGCGGGGTCGCCGGGGCCAGTCCGACAGGCCTCAGCAATGGGGAGCGGGAGGATGGGTGTTGTGTGCAGGGGGAGGGCGGTTCAGCCAGGTTAGTTGTTTTCCGCCAGGGGTCCTCCATGGGCCACAGATTTCCCATGGAGGATAGGGCACCCTGCCCACAGGGAGGCCACCTCGTTTTACGGGGAGACCTCCCTGTGGTGGACGGCCCCCCGCCACTGGCTTAATTCCAGCGGTGGGGGAGAGAAGCCCTTTATTGGTTGATAATAGGCTTCCTATGAGCCTAAATTGGCCTCTGGGCGGGGAGGCCATTTTCGGCCAATCCTGGCCCTGACTAAAATGCGGTGCGACAGGAAAGCGACAGACCCGCTGCCTCCCGCCTCCTATTGAAATTCTATTGCCCCCCCCCACCGCCCCCCCCCACTCCCTCCGCCGCCTCCTAATCTGTTGCCAGGGGGCTCATTAAATCCAGCCCTCAGTGTGGGAAATAGTCACTCAATGTGATTTTCCCCAGATCGGCCAATTAATGGCCAGAGGATGGGCTCATTGTCCAATTAAAGACGGCGGGTGGGCTCTCGAAGCTCAATGGCCAATCAGAGACATTGCAGCTTGAAAGCATCAGCAGGATGCCATGGCAGGTAAGTGAGTGAGAGGGTACTTCAAAATGGAGGCGCCCTCTCCAGCTTGTTCAAAACTTAAATGGAAAATAACCTTTGCAGCCAGGCTACCATTGTGGGGGGGGGGGTGCGCGGGGGAAGCCCCTCGCAGGGCAGCCTGCGATTGCTGCTGCACCCAGGGCAGGCAGGGAGGGTCTCTAACCCTGCCTGAAGTGCTGGCCCCCTGTTCTGTCACTGGGATGCTGCCTCCAGGCAGCTGCATTGTGCCCCACCTCCTGCAGGAACCTGGAGGCCGACTTTAAAATCCCAGTCGACCTCCTTCAATTGGCCTCAAGTGGACCTTAGCGAGCTTAATTGACTACTTGCCACATGCAGTGGGTAGCCCTTCACCCCTTCGCCCTGCCTCCTGGACAATGGCCCAGGGACAGGGTGGAGGTGGGGAACCGATACACAGGTCGGCAACGTTAATTTTAGCGCCTGCCCACCTCCGATCTCAGCCCCGTGGGGACTCAAAATCCAGCCCCAATTTTTGGCTTTCAAAAGGGAATTTGATAAGTACTTGGAGGAAAAAAAATTTGCGGGGCTAAGGAGAAAAGGCAAGAAGTGGGATGAGCTGGATTGATCTTGGAGAGGGCCAGCATGGATGGGATGGGCCAAATGGCCTCCTTCTGTGCTATAAGCATTCTATGCTTGTTATTACAATCTAACCTGCTCATGTACAAACCCCTGAGCTTGTCTCACTTTGTTGTTTCAACACTCAAACATTTTTCTACTAAAAAATAAATCGACGTTGAGCCCAAACTGTGCCAACAATGGGTGGAGTTGGGATTTAGTTTAATCAAAGCCCCAGATTTCATAGAACACAGCTTTCAGTCTGGTTCAATGTTCAGAAGCATTACACTCCCTGACACACATCCTTTGCGAGAATGCTTATCACTTATGCTTCCCTCATTATCAGAGAGTACACCCTCTGTGGCATTGCCCGCTGTTTTAATAAAGCTTCTTGTACATCCCTCAGAGGCAGTACAATGGAAGAAAGCATGACATATATTCCAAATGGCATTAACTGCACACATCTGCTTCTCTCTCTCCATATGGTAAAATGTTACAGATTTCCACAGATTTTTAGCATGGGGAGAACAGAGAGGAACAGAGAGATCACACCGTGACTAATAACCTTGGATACCAATTGACAAATAACTTTGCTATGTAGCAGTGAGACTAATACTTTTGGTTATTTCAGGGCGACTGTGAATAGCAATTCTTAATTTTCAACTCTGGCTGACAAAACCCAACATAGCTAATGTACAGTCAATCGGATTTCTGAAATTTCTCGGTGGGTTATCAGCACATTGTGAGCCAATTACGAAATAATTCATTCTGCTTGTTTCATGACATAGAAGCCTAGAAGTCACATTTATTCATCTTTTCATGTCATAGAATGGTTACAGCACAGAAGGAGGACATTTGGCCCATCATGTCCATGCCAGCTGTCTGCAAGAGCAACTCAGCTAGTCCCACTCCCCCGCCTTTTCCCCATAGCTCTTCAGATAATTGTCCAATTCTCTTTTGAAAGTCACAATTGAATCTGTCTCCACCACACACTCAGGCAGTACATTCCATTGGGCAAACTAATGCCATTTTAGCAGGCGGGGCAGGTGGCTCAAAATTAATGTCTCCCATCAGGCAAGAGGCCTGTGGCGGCATGACCAACTTGTCCCAATTATTTAAATGAGGCCCGAGGAACAGCTTTTATTGATCCTCGGGCTTTGGGCGAACAGGATGGAGCCTGTGCTTGATACCAGAATCCAGGCGAATTTTTAGACCAATAACATAGGAACAGGAGGAGGCCATTCAGCCCCTCAATCCTGCTCTGTCATTCAATTAGATACAGCTGCTCTGTATCTAGCATTAATATGCACAGTTTTGTCCAAAGATTGTCATGGCGAGTGACCGTAAGTAATGCCCAAATCCTTACATGACATCAAATCTCAGGGAGCTAGGATTCATGCCTCACCTTTGGATGATTTGTGTGTATTGATTCGTGCATGTTTGATTCCCACCAGTATATCTTTTGAATCCAAAAATTATTTTGAAGCTCTTGAAGTTTCACAGTTTTTCATTTTTGCTAAAAACGTTACCTACACAAAGAAAGGAGTTTGTGCATTTTGGTTTCAGAACTGTGGGACTCCTTGCCTCAGAAATGTAAAATTCCTCACCTTTAAACTGGGTAACTCCACATGCTTTACCTCCCTCAGTGTTTTCCTCCTACTACAATCTGCAGGCTGTTAAAGCCCAAGCTTGAAGTCAACAACTTGAGGAAAAAAATAACTTGCATCTAAATGGTGCTTTTCACAAGCTCGGGATGTCCCAAAGTGCTTCACAGCCAACGAAATAGGTTTGAAGTGTAGTCACTATTGTAATGTAGGAAACACGGCAGCCAATTTATGCACAGCAAGATCCAACATACAGCAATGAGATAGTGAACAAAGTATCTCCTTTAGTGATGTTGGTTAGGGATAAATATTGACCAGGACTCTGGGTTGAACAGCCCCGCTCTGCTTAAAAATAGTGCCAAGGGATCTTTTATATCTGCCTGAGTGGGCAGTCGGGGCCTCAGTTTAACATCTCATCCGAAAGGTGACACCCTCGACAGTGAAGCACTCCCTCAGTACTGCACTGGAGTGTCAAGTGCATTTATCGCATCTTCCCTCCCTGTCTTTTTAACCTCGTTGAAATCCTGCACTGTGGGCCTTTAGCCTTTTGCTTTGTTTCCTCAATAAAAATAGTAACCTTCAAAATAGAATTGGATAAATACATGAAGGGGAGAGAATTTGCACGGCTATGGAGAAAGAGAAGCGGAATTGAGACTAATTGGATAGCTCTTTCAAAGACCAGGCACAGGCATGATGGGCTGAATGGCCTCCTTCAGTGCTGTAAGATTCTATGAAATTGAAGCTGGGCGTTGTTAAGAGACCTGAGTGCAGCTGCGGATTTTAGTTCAGGACACCGATTGCTTCTTATCTGCAAAGCATTTGAACCAGTCAACCAATTTGCCAATTGCTGCTCTCTATGGCAGTGTCTCGACCTGCCTTTTGTTCGGTGAGAGCAGAAGGCAGAAAAAAAACAAGCTGTATGGCCCTGCGATCTTTCATTTTCTCCTGAAAATAAGGAATTTCTAAGTTTACAATTTCAAAGCAATGGACGAGATATTCTGTGTGTCTTTTTGGCTAAATCTTGACTTTGGCAAAGGGAAACGATAAAGGCACTGGGCTGACTCTACATCCTTTGCATACAACCGATCTCTCCACCTCAGGTGCATTTTGTCAAGGGCGCTAGGCTTCAAAAGCAGGACTTAATGTAAATTACGTGGTTTTCCCACTGCCATTCAAAATTGTCAGAGATTTGGTAGCAGGGTGGGGGAAGGGGCGAGGGCTGGGGTGTTGGGAGGGTGAAAAATCTTGCCAGGCTGCCCTGGTTTTGTCAAACTCTTTCGGGAAAGAGAGGACAGCAGTGTCAGGAGAGAAATCAGGGACCTCTCACCTTCCTCCATTCGGGCCCCCCCCACCATCCTGCCCGTGTGATAGACTGAATCTTGAGGGGCCTGTGACGCCCTTGATAAGGTCAGCATGTCACTGAGCCGGTATGCGTTTTGGCAAGCATGTGAGATCATATACTGAATAGGGACGATGGATATTTCTGTACCTCACTGAAAGGACCTCCAGTGCTGCAGAAAATCAAACTGACAGGACAAAGACTAAAAGCTTGACAAGAGCGAATTTAATAAGAACCCAGGCATGTCCTTTAACCCTCTGAAATTCTGTTGTAACATTCCAGCACAATGTCAAAAAGATATTAAACTCGGCTAGTTTTCTCATTCCCTTGGCGTATAGACTAGGCATTTTCAACAAAATACGCACCAGAGTTTTATTTTGTGTATGATTCAGCAATTGTGTTAAATAACTACTGGCCATAAATAAATAATTTTAAGAGAAAGTACTTTTTCAGTTTCTTCATCTCTGCCTTTTGCCAGGTATAATCCACAATCTCTGCTCATTCTCCGCTCTCTCAAGTGAGAGAATGTTCTTTCCTTCCATTTTCTCTCAGGATGTGAGCAATGCTGACAAGGCCACTTTTATTGCCCATTCCTGGTTGCAATTGTGTTTTAAAACTGGGTGGCTTGCTAGGCCACCGTAGAGGGCATTAAGTCAAAGGTGGTGTTTAACTGGCATCACATGAGAGTTAGACCAGGTATGTGTGGCTGGCTGCCTTTCCTCAATGACATGACTGAACTAGTTGGGTTTTTACAATCACACAGTGCAGTGTTTGATTGATCTGGGTTTGATTGTATTAGTCTGTCCATTGATCTGTGTTCACTGTGTCTGATTGCTTAAGCCTATGAGTGAAGCTTAAGAGTTAAAATTGAAGCTAAAAGATAGAACTAGAACCTTCTACAGAAAACACACTGACAGTTTTGAGAAGACATTGTACTGCGATCTTGTAAGAACTGATATATTTTAAAGTGCTGTAATTAAACCAGTTGGTGATTTCATACAAGTGTGATATCGGCATTGCTCTGAGATAAATCAGATATACATAATATTTCCAGCAACCCAGCATAAACATTAGACACAGGATCCTGACTTGGAACTGTATCATTGTTCCTTTATCATTGCTGAGTCAAAATCCTGGAACTCCCTCCCTAACAGCTCTGTGGGACACCTTCACCACATGAACTGCAGCGGTTCAAGAAGGCCCACCACCACCTTCTTAAGGGGCGACTAGGGTGAGCAATAAATGCTGGCCTTGCCAACAATGCCAAAAATGATTGAAAAACACAAACAACCGCTTACACTTATATTTAAATTCACCCATGAAGAATGGTCACTTGAGGGAGGTACCAGAGTGTTACTGGTGATGACGAAAACCATATTCCAACAAGAGACATTGTGTTCAGGAGAGGAGGGGAAACTCAATGTATTATATAACCAAGCTGACTGTCTCACTGTGAGAGCCACTTTTGTTCTACTTATGAACCCAATAGATGACAAACCATTTTGCTGTGACTGGGATCTTCAGTCGGTCTCACTAATTACTCAGTGTCCTTGTGGTTGTGGTGAGCAGCACTTGTGCAACATTCTCTGTAACTATTGCCCACTCAATAAGCAGTTGTGTCTGGCTGCATCATAGGCTATTACCAACATTTATCAACGATAGGGAATACGAATGGGAAGGTTAATGTATAGAAGACATTGCCCTGAGTTACACAGAATATACAGCACAGAAACAGGCCATTCAGCCCAACTAGTCCATGCCAGTGTTTATGCTCCATACGAGGCTTGTCCCATTCTTTTTTATCTCACCCCATCAGCTTATCCTTCTATTCCTTTATCCCTCATGTGGTTATCTAGCTTCCCCTTAGATGCATCTGTATCACTCCATGGGGTAGTGAGTTCCACAGTCTAATCACTCTCTAGGTAAGGAGGTTTCTCCTGAATTCCCGATTTGATTTCTTGGTGACTATCTTATATTGATGGCCTCTAGTTTTGCTCTTCCCCACAAATGGAAGAACTCTCTTTCTGTCTATATTAAAAGCTTTCATAATTTTAAAGGCTTGTAGTAGGTCAATTCTCGCAGGCTTCTCTTTTCAAGAGAGGCTGTTCATTGACTGAATTTACTCTCTATTTAGCTTGGAGCATGTTACCTCCTACCTCAGGGTACAGGATCAAGTCTTCAGTTTTATAGGGGTAAGTTAGCAAGAAAAGGCTCCTGAGAACACGTGTAAGTCTATCTCTAGACCACACTCCTGCAAGGCTGTGTTGTCTAGTACTGCACAAGGGTAGTGGTATGCAATGTGACACTGGGCCTCCATTCAACAGCTGCCTGGCTGTAGAATGTTAACTGAACAAGGGTTCAGTGCTGCTCCCTCCTTCTCTTCCACAAAAGAAGATAAAAGAATTCCGGTAGAAGGTGGTGTTGTCCCAGTCATCGCACAGCAAGTGACAGCACTCTGTTAGAATAGACATTTTTAATAGAATTATTCAGCCTACAATTTCTTTCCTTTTCCTTCCTCTTGCTGAGTGGAGATATTCTAACATCCATTGGCCATGTGTTCACAGAGGTACAATTCAAATCAGGAGTCAACCATGGGGAGAATCATAAGCTCTGACAGCATCCCATCTTTCCATGGTGCAGCATTCCTGACAGTGGTCTTTAAATCAAACATTGGTTGGGATTGTAGTTAGTAGGTATTAGGTTTCCTACATTACAACAGCGACGACACATCAATAGGTATGTCATTGGCTGCAAAGTGCTTTGGGATGTCCTGACCTTGTGAAAGTCGCTATATAAATGCAAGTTCTTTTTCTTCTTTTTCCCTGCATTGGACATGTCAACTTGTTTCCTGTATTGACATATCTTTATCACACTTGACTACTGTGCAGATGTTCCCTCTTGACTTTCCTTCCAATGAGTTAATGCTGTATCTGGTCAGCGTGGAGTGAAAGATTTGCTTCGGTGTCTGGAAGCAGTTTGATGAAACACAGATGTTTTAACATCAGTGAATTTTTGGACATTTCAAAAGGTCAGTTTCTGCCAATGTAAACTTAAATCAGACCCGGGAAATCACATTATCACAGGCAGTGTACACACCTCTATTCAATCACCTCTGGTTTCAAAGTGATTTTATTTTAGCTGGGGCACGTGCAGGAACAGATCACTTTCTTTCTGTCTTCTGTCTTTCACTTCTTTATTTCTTTCCTTCCTTCCTTAAAACATGATTTACACCTTAACACGATCTGATGATAACAGTGGTTTCATCATTCCCACTTTATGCCTCAATAGTGAAGACTTCAATTATTTGATTCCGTGATGACCAAGATATGAACTAAGACTCCAATATTTCTGTAAGAGAATCCCAGGCTCAGAGGCTGGCACTTGTGGTTCTGAGTCAGAAGATTGTGGGTTCAAGCTCCCCTCCAGGACTAGAGCATGTAATGTAATGTAAGGTTGAGGTTCCAGTGCAACGGTGAGGGTGTGCTGTATTGTTGGAGGCCACGCATTTCAGATGAGGCATTATACTGAGGTTCTCTTCTTGTTAAGATGAATGTTAAATACCCTGTGATACTCAGGTGTAGTGGAGAGAATGTGTGGGTGTGTGACTGTGGGTACATTTGATTAGGGGAGATGGCAAGGTTTAAAACAAACAGATCTGACTGAGGCTCAGTGGGATGATACTGTGCCAGTGTGAAATAAGGCCCTGTGGATTAACAGCTGATTAATTAAGGACTAAGCAGTTTTCTGGCGTGTGCTCCATCTAATTGTTTCAAAAAATGGGCGAAGGGAGTTCTTTGTTGCCGATACCAAAAAGAAGTGCAAGAAACAATTTGAAACTAAAACATACTTTGTTAACAATTATCACAACACAGACCCAATTGTTTTCGGTTCCACTCAGTGGATATCACCTCCTATGAAGAATAGAAATTTCCCCCCAAAATTCTGGAAAATGCATCAGATTAAAGGATAGTTTTCGCAGAAAGACATCTCAAGGGACAAAAAGGTACATTGGCAAATTGTGTAAACTTTGCTGCCAATTCTGCACCTGACGCACGCCCACAATATGTGAAATTACCTCAGGTGTCCAAGGGCTCAGAGAATCTACCCTTAAAATGTCAAAAAATGTTTCTTTTAGTGGGCAAATTGCCCAGATCTCCTCTGAATGTGCAATAAAATCGAGAGTCTGCAATTGTGGCACTCTTGGAAGAAGAGCAGAGAGTTCTACCAGTGTCTACTTCAACCAATTCTGCAAAAAATACATTCAGTGGTTATTCACATCATGGAAGGATTAGAGGGGACATGAGGAGAAACATTTTCACCCAGAAGGTGGTGGGTGTCTGGAATTCGCTGCCTGGATCGATGGTGGAGGTAGAAACCCTCAACTCATTTACAAGGTACCTGGACCTGCACCTGAAGTGCTGTAAGCTGCTGGAAGGTGGGTGTCTAGTTTTTTCAGCCAGTGCAAACACAATGGGCTGAATGGCCTCTTTCTGTGCCAAACTTTTCAATGATTCTACGGTTGCTTTGCACACCATGGCTGCTGTATTTGACAAAAGGCAAATTGCATTTCAAAGTAATTGTTTGCACATTGATTTACTGAATTTTATCAGCCCTCTGGACACGGGCTGGGAGGTGGGAGGGGTGGTAAAATGGCAGCAGAAGGTGTCGGGAGGGAAGCTCGACATGTTCCTGTCACCGAGGGACATTATCAAAGGCAGGATCGGAGTCGGGGCAATTAAGGTAATTAGTTGGTCTATTAACAGCCATTATATGACTCTGCTGGGATTTTACTAGCCTCGGAACAGCTCCCCGCCATGTGGGGAATCAGCCAGCTACTCTGAGGTGGCCTCCCAGTGGCTTGCCAGGAAGGGCCTTCCTTTCCAAAAGCTCCACTTCCAATGGAGTGGCCAACCAGCAGCAATGGCCTCCCCTGTGGCCCCAGTACCCCCGCTGGAGGATGCACCCCTCCGATCACCAGGACCTGCCTGCCTGTCACCAGCATATAACAAAAATTTTCCTCAACATAGAGGTACCCTCTCCTTCCCCTTGCAGCCTCAGCAACTCGGAGAGGCAGGCTGCCATCCTTAATTGGATGACGGTTCCGGTAGCGACCTCTTAATTGGACGCCACTGGTAAACTTGCCCCCATGGTCCTGCTGTCCGCCCACATGGGCTTGGGAGCTGATTTGGTCCTGACATTGGGACCTGTGGCATTCTGGTAAAATTCCAGCTGATGTACTTAAGAGATGTTTTTGAAAGACTCAGTTATGTTGATGATGTAAACACATGCCATTCTTCTGCAATACATGCTAGAGCTTTATTTAAAACATTTTGTTTTATTCAGTCATGGGATGTGGGCATCGCTGGCAAGGCCAGCATTTGTTGCCCAACCCTAATTGCCCTTGACAACCGAATGGCTTGCTCGGCCATTTCCGAGGGCAGTTGAGAGCCAACCCCATTGCTGTGGGTCTGGAGTCACATGTAGGCCACACCAGGTAAGGACGACAGATTGCCTTCCCTAAAGGAATCTGGATGTTTCATCCCCACCAATTACTGATAACTTTTGACTCTGGCTTTATTTAATTAACTGAATTTAAATTTCCCAGCTGCCATGGTGGAATTTGAACTCATGCTCATGTTCCTTTTCCTACCAGTCATTTCAAGTCCAACCTTCACACACTGTTTCCGAACAAACGATAAATCACGGAGTGGTGAATTGTGATGCTGAGCTTGGCTTTAAAAAGTCTGAGGATATTAGAAAGAAAGACCCAAAGGAGGATCCTTCATGTAAGGTTCTCCACAGTTCTGGGAAAGATGAAACTGGACTTGTATTCCTTCGCAGATAAAAGAGTAAGGGGTGATCTAATTGAGGGGTTTAAGATGATTAAACAAGTTGATAGGGTAGGGAGAGAGAAACTATTTCTTCTGGTGGGGGAATCCAGAACAAGAGGACATAACCTTAAAATTGCAGCTCGGCCGTTCAGGGGTGACATCAGGAAACATTTCTTCACACAAAAGGTGGTGGAAATCTGGAACGTTCTCCAACAAAAAGTTGTGGAGGCTGGGGGGGTAGATGGAAGCAAGGTACAGATTAGCCATGATTTAATTGAATGGCAGAACAGGCTTGAAGAGCTGAGTGGCTTACACTTGTTTCTATGAGCTAATCGGGTAATGAATCATGTTTTAAAGAGAGAGAGGGTGAAGATTTTGTGGGATGGGGTGGGTATTTGCAATTTAGAAAGAACACGGGGTGCAGACTTATACACATCATTCCACAGCACAACACAGCCTTAATGTTCCCTGAAATCCAGACACCTCAATGGAATCCATCATGCAATTCTCATTTATCCTTTACAGTGTTGTCACTCCAAAAGTTACTGGGTAATAAAAGACACATCGACGTCTTGTAAAGTCTACAAGGAATTCCCATGTTTCAAGCACTAATTCAATAGCAACACTCGGAGGAAACCTCATTATTTAATCTTCGGCCAAACGTGGCGTATAAGTTAGAGAAATGAAGTGCCAAATGAGAAATACCATTCAAAACAAGAAGGTGTGAAATAGTTCTGAATATTTGTACTTAACACTCAATGACTTGTGATTACCTTCAGGGATCAGTTTCAAAAATTCCTTGGGTCTGTTGGGAATGTGAGGAATGCTCCTATCACCTCAGCCAATATTTGATTTAGATGCAGTGATAGACACAAGCTAGCTATCTGTTAGGGACAAATGCCAGGACACGGGCAGTAAGTTGACACCGACTCTACATTGCCACTAATACACCAAAGTGTGCAGAGTAGAAATGCAACAATATTTAAATATTTTGATAGTGAGGTACCTATGCAGTTACTTCACTAAAATTGAAATTAAAGTCAACCTATACAGAACTAAATGACTTTAGAATATGAGGTTTCATATGTGCTTGGATTTGGCTAAAGCCAAGGTCAGCTTGGCTCAGTTAGAAGCACACACACCTCTGAGCCACAAGACTTTGGGTTCAAGTACTACACCAGATCATGGATATAATGGGTGGGATTTCCATTCCAGACTCAAGACCCTAAATTAGTGAGCACTTCCGGCTCCCAACCCCACACTGCATCTCCCAACCCCACACTGCATCTCACAACCCCACACTGCATCTCCCAACCCCACACTGCATCAGCAATGCCCATGCGTTGTAATTTTACTTGGCAAAGGAGTTAATTGACCCAGAGTCGCATTCGCTGCCCAATTAACAGCACCGGACATGAGAAGGAGGAGGGACGCGGGTAGGAGCTGCCCCGACTTAATGGCCGAGCGGCAGCCATTGCTGTGGTTACCATTCGTCTTGAGGATGGAGGGTGAAGCTGAGCAGAGGGCTGTGGGTAGAGAGCCCCCCCCCCACCACCACCTCCATGCCAGGGTAGCCCCCCCCCCCATTCCTCTGATAACTCACTTGAGGTGACAGCATGGAGCAGCATCCTGTTCTCTGCCAGCAGCAATAGAAAACCTCCAAGGCTCACCAGTAAGGCATGGCTGGATGTGGCTAATGAGATCAGCAGCAGAGGAGTGGTGAGGAGGAACTGGGCCTGGTGCAGAAAATGTTTCAATGACCTGTTTAGGTCTGGCAAGGCGAGTCCAAAGATAGACCCAGATGGCATGCCTCCTGGTCAGCAGTTATCAGAATGCAAAAGAGTGGCGTCCTTAGGGCGCATGGACTTTTCCTGACCATAGGAGAGATGTGTGCACAGCAACATTGATGACCCATAAGCATTGTTCCTAATGTTAGTGCAATTGGACAGTAGGCTACAGTGAAGAAAGCAACATCTTATATGAATGAAAAGCTGCAAGTGGTGAGGGAGGGAGGCATTGTCATATTGGCATCTTTCTTCACCTCGCAGGCCAAACGAGATCAACGGCAGGGAGAGAGAGAGAGAAAGGGCACGTTTGGATGGTGGGGTGCCCCAGCTCACATCACTGATGCATTTTGAGGAGCTGGCCCTTAATCTGGCCAGAGTGGCAAGTCACCAGGACATTGGAGATGGAGAAGCAGAAGTCCAATGTAGACAGGGTGAAAAGATTTCATCACCTCCAGGTTCAGGGGCTGCATGGCAATGCTCCCCGTGCAATGAGCTGTCATTTATTTTAAGCAGTTGAAGCATCTGTTGATTGCGCTGATTTTTCATAACCACCTTCTCTTACGTCTCCCACAGGGCCAGCTGTAGAGGGGGAGGAGTTACGACACCGCCAACATGTTCCGGAGGAGTCAGAGGAGGAAGAAACTTCGGTGTCTGCACTGTCACATCTTTCTTGTGCACTCTCCACCATCGCAGATACTCGCACCTCTGTGGGTCCTAGCAGGTTATTAGAGACCATGACACAGGGTGAAGTGCACATCACATCAGAGCAGGAGGAGATGGAAGAGGCTGTGGGTAGTCCCCCTTGGAGGATGGAGGAGAGGTGCAGCCCTCCTCGGCAGAGCAGAGATGAAGAGCCGAGGGAGTCACAAAACAGGAGAGCCAGTGTGAGATGTATGCCCACATGCCGCAGTTACCTTAGACACTGTGTAGCCATGGGATGAGAATGGAGGAGTCCATTCATCTCACTTGCTTGAACATTATTTTAACACAGAAGCTTGGAACTTGGGTTTCAATCCAATCCCACCTGATAAATGACAATGTGTTTATGTGAAATGAGTTTGCACAGTCTCAGCCCAGTCTATGTGGGCACATGGCCACTGCAAAAATGTATCCACGTCAGGCACAAATTAGAGCTTAATTGGCATCATCGCTCAAAATCAATTAGATTAGTATGAATGTAGGTAGCTTTACTATTCATCCAGTGCACTGTCTCTAGCCTGGGAGCGCATGATGCTAACAAGTGTCTAATTTGGGAAAGTGTTACATTCCTGATATCTCTCACCTTAACAACAACTTGTATTTATATAGCATCTTTAACATATTAAAACATCCCAAGGCAATTCGCAGGAGCATTATCAAACAATTTGGTACCGATTCACATAAGGAGTTATTAGGGCAGATGACCCGAAGCATAGTGAAAGAGTTAGGATTTAAGGAACATCTTAAAAGGGGAGAGAGAGGTAGAGAGATGGACAGGTTTAGGGAGGGACTTCCAGAGCTTGGGGGGTCTTAGTAGCTGAAGGCACAGCCGCCAGTGGTGGAATGATTAAAATCAGGGATACTCAAGAGGCTAGAATTAGCAAAGTTCAGAGTTCTTGGAGCGTTGTGAGGCTGGAGGAGTTTACTGAGAGAGGGAGGGGTGAGGCCATGGAGGAATTTCAAACCAAGGATTAGGAGTTCTGATGAAAGGTCACAGAGCTGAAACGTTAACTCTGTTTTTTTTCTCCACAGATGCTGCCTGACCTGCTGAGTATTTCCAGCATTTTCTGTTTTTATTTTAGATTAGAATTTTAAATTGAGCTATAAAGAGAATAATCAACGAGTAGTATGGAACCGACACTGGTTTTAAGATTTAACATGACACTGGCGTTGTCCCACAAGGAATACATTGGTATATATAACAGAATGCAATGGAGTATTCCAATAATGATATAACAATTCATCGCCATCGTCGAAAAGACTTTGCTGAGCAACTCTTCACTGCTTTGCACTCTTTGGTTTGTTGTTAGGTCAAAAGGAGCTGGTTCCATGGGCACACCACACTCTATGAGGCAAAACTAGTTGACTCGCTGAAGTGGATCTCGAACCTACATCTTCCAAAACTCCAGGCAATCAGACTGCCAACTGAGCAAAGCATTAACCCGTGCTGGGGTACTTGTCCACCCTCAATTACATCTTCTGTCCTTCATGAAAGGTGGTTAGTTATTCTCTACTATGGCCAACCCCATGGCCAAGTCCAACTCTATCCCCACCTGACAACTACATGGATGCATTTCCCAGCTGAATAGTGATCGGAAGCTGATTTTAATTCTCCCCCCAAGCACAGGAGTAAATCTGATGTTTCCATCGCTAGTCCGGATCAGCTAATGCAGGATCTCAACTGTGATGTTCCTGATTCAATGTCACACTTAGACATAAAGGAAAAGTAAAGAGAACTTGTGTGGATAGCACGGCTGGAGATAAAGCAAAGTAAGATTTACTCTGCCCATCTGCTGAATTCCTGTTTTCATCTGGTAATTAATAGGGACTTCATTTCTGTAGGGTCCTCCCTCTTATCTCTCACAGATGTTCTAAGGTCAACAGTTTGGATTATAGATTCCACATTTTTCAAAAATATGACCCAGGACTATGTTTACGTTTTGGGCCTACCCCTTAAACAAAGATTAGAATAGCCCTCACTGACAGACATATGCTGAGGCAAACAAACCTGAAACCAAAAGGCAGAGCATAGGAGCACGTATCCAGGCTTAGCAAAACTTTCCTTAAGTGGTTTGAAAATAAGATATATGCTATAGTCTAGGTATTGCAAATCAATAGTCTAGGTTTGTTTTGAAGTCATGAACTGTACGGAACGGCCCTAGACTTTCACCCCCGATGATTTCCATCAATTTTAAGCCTGACAGAAATCCAGGCAAAGGCACCATTCTGATGGTGTGTGACAAATTATTTTTCGTAATAGGTGAGGAGATAAGATGCTCTTACTGCATATACTCATGAATTATATTCTCACTGTCTTAAGATCGCATGGAAACTTTCGAAGAAGAGGAGAGTTCTGGCTGGCGTCCTGGGACAATATTTACCCCTCAACTAACATCACTAAGACACATTATCTGATCATTATCACAATAGTCGTTTAGTAGTACAGAACTTGAGTATTGCTGAAAATAGAGGCATGTTGTCGAAGCTTTTCATCTTGCACTCATCAGGACAATCCCAATGTAAGGGAAAACAACAGCAGCAATACTCATTATCACATTGCTGTTTGTGGGAGCTTGCTGTGTGCAAATTGCCATGTTTCCTACATTACAACAGTGACTACACTTTAAAAGTACTTTACCGGCTGTGAAGCACTTTGGGACATCCTGAGTTTATGAAAGGCGCTATATAAATGCAAACTCTTTCCTTTCCTTTATCCTACTCCAATTTGTTCTTCCCTCAGATGTCAGAACAAATTCTTTACTACTACAATCAATCGAGTTTGAAAAATCCAGGCTTGCTGTCAACTCAGTCTCTGCCTCTTCACTGACCACATCTTTATGGTGCTGCCCTGCGCTGTGAACCTTGCCCTTCACCCACATTTCTCAATGAAACAATAGACTGTGTATTATATTATATATGTTATATATAATTTTCTATATATATAAATTGACAGTGTCTTACAACACAGCAGGAGGCTGTTCAGCCCCGTCATACCTGTGCTGGCTCTTTGAAAGAGCTGTCCAGTAAGTCCCGCTACCCTCCCCTGCTCTTTCCACATAGCTCTGCAAATGTTTTCCATTTCAAGTACTGATCCATTGAAAGTTATGATGGAATCTGCTTCCAGTGCCCTTTCAGTTGTTTCAGCCAGGTAGTTTAAACAATAGCTGGGATTAGTGTTAGACTAAGATTGGTAGCTCCAGCGTACAGCCACACTTAATATCTCACACTATGGAAGGCTTGGCTTTGACACAACATAAAACTTCACAGCCATGAGAAAAAGCTCTATAGTAAAGGCAGAATTCCAACAGATTTTGTGAATGTTCCAGGGTACTTTTTTTTTTAAACACAGTAAATCACAGTTTATATGTTCCACAATAAAGAAGATTCCAGTAGTCTTCCAAGTTAGAGGTAATGCTTTATGAGTGTAGAATCTTTTCTGGTGCCAGTTAACTTCTGCAGACTTTCCAATTCATCCTCAGTAATGTTTTCCTGGTTGTTATCTTTTAATAAAATGATGTGCCCAAGGAACAATAACTCGACTTTTATTTTCACATTTAACTCTTCTGTTGACATCAGCTCCATTTTCCTTTTTCCAGTTGTCTTCCATCAACTGTTGTCGGTACATGCTGCTACTGGCCGTAAAGAATGAACCCCTACATTAAAGAAGAGCATGGGAGTTCTCCCTGGTGTCCTGGCCAATAATCATTCCTCAACCAACATCACCAAAAAAGCAGATTATCTGGTGATTGTCGCATTGCCGTTTGTGGGAGCTTGCTGTGCACAAATTGACTGCCATGTAATCTTCATTACAACAGTGACTACACTTCACAAAATTACTTCATTGGCTGTAAAGCAATTTGGTCGTGAAAGGTGCTATATAAATGCAAGTTCTTTCTATTTCTATTTCCTTTTAAGTACTGTCACACTTCAAAAGTATTTCATTTTTCAAACCTTCAAGCACTATAGACATCACTGGGGGGAAGGGGTGGGGGGTGCACAGGGGGATAAGACAGTCAGGGTGGACTGCTGGCTCCTTTATTACAAAGGATAAACACATCCCAGAGTGATGAAAAGTGTTACATAAATGCAAGTTTACCACAAGAAAGTGATTTGCATGCACACAATGGGTGTTCTGATATGATAGGAAACGCAGACATAGAAGCCTCTGGTTCTAATTGTACAACACTGAGGTATTTCAATTAATCAGTGTTCTAAAACCCAGATGACTAGAGCCACAAAAATGTCAACATGTCTTATCGCTCCAATCTCTTTAAAGGGCTAACAACAAGATATGTCTGCATATTCTGACATAAAGATAGTAATTGGCAAAATAAGGGTTTTAAGTGATTTGTTCTAAGTTAACAAGCTATTTACCATAAACAAATTTTGATTGGAGACTCATCATTGATTCTGATAAATGCCCGATGTTGGTTTTATTGTTGAGTGAGAAGCTTTCGGTGATGGCTGGGGAAACCCCAGTACAGTATGATACTGTGCTGTGTAAATGTGTATCATTTAAACTATGAGCGTGGGGTACCTTATTAAAGAGACATTATTCCTTTGCGATCTTACACAGTATCAGCAAGCTATTCTACCATGGGAGTCTGATTTTTGTTTTTTTAGTTTTAGAGATACAGCACTGAAACAGGCCCTTCAGCCCACCGAGTCTGTGCCAACCGTCAACCACCCATTTATACTAATCCTACACTAATCCCATATTCCTACCACATCCCCACCTGTCCCTATATTTCCCTACCACCTACCTATACTAGGGACAATTTATCATGGCCAATTTACCTACCAACCTGCAAGTCTTTTGGCTTGTGGGAGGAAACCGGAGCACCCGGAGAAAACCCACGCAGACACAGGGAGAACTTGCAAACTCCACACAGGCAGTACCCAGAATTGAACCCGGGTCGCTGGAGCTGTGAGGCTGCAGTGCTAACCACTGCGCCACTGTGCCACCCTTTTGTCCTACAGAAAAAACACGCAGGAATCACTGGCGGTTGTTCAATGAGAACTTTGAAGAAATGCCTAAGCATCTGCCTTTAAAAAGCATTTGTAAAAGAGGACACAGATTTAATATAATTGCCAAAAATGCCAGGGGGAAATGAGTTGAATTTTTTTTTACACAGCGAGTTGTTGTGATCTGGAACGCACTGCCTGAAAAGGCAGTGGAAGCAGATTCAATAGTAACTTTCAAAAGGGAATTGGATAAATACTTGAAAAAGAAATTTGCAGGGCTATGGGGAAAGGGCAGGGAAGTAGGATTAATTCCTGTCTGCTGCTCTTTCCTCCTTTATGACACTCCTTGAAACTGAACTCTTTGACCAAGCTTTTGGTCATTTGGTCTAATATCTCTTTCTATGGTGCAGTGTCAAATTTTGTCTGGTAAAGCCCTTATTGAAGCACCTTGAGATGTTTTACTGCATAAAAGGAACTATATAAATGTAAGATGTTGTTGTAGTTATTATTGAGAGATTGCCTTGCAAGGTGTGCTCTCAGATTCCCATTAGAACAACAGCAGTGTAATGTTGTCTCTCCTGGACCCCTCTGGAGATTATGAGCTGGTCAGGAAAGTGATCCTGTTGACGGGGTTGGGGAGGGGGGTTGAGGGTAAACTCATGATCTATGTGACCTGACCAAAACTGCAAACTCTAAGCCTGGATTTTAAAAGTGAGCAGAAGTTTCGGTGCAACTTCAAATAAGAATCCCAGAAACGAACAGAGGAGAGAAACATATGCTTAGGGAATTATGGAGTTGGTAATTGGCACTTGTGTCGTTTTCAGTTTATAAAATGGATTTGCCCCGTATTCTGCATATTTTATGGTTTAAGATTAAATTTTGAAACAAAGTTCATTTATTTAATTGCTTGATCTTTCGCCTTTGTCAAGTGACTCGGTGGGCAACACTCTTGCCTCTGAATCAGAAGGTTATGGGTTCAAGTCCCATTCCAGTGAGTTGAGCACATAATCCAGACTGACATTCCCAGTGCAGTACTGAGGGAGTGCTGCCCTGTCAGAGGTGCTGTCATTTGGATGAGACATTAAACCAAGGCCCTGCGGCAGACATGAAAGATCCTGAGGTACCAGTTCAAAGAAGAGCAAGGGAGTCCTCCCGGCCAATGTTTTTCCTCAACTGGTATCACTAAAACAGATTAGCTGGTCATGTATTTCATTGCTGTTTGAGGGATCCTGCTGTGCGTAAATTGGCTGTCACGTTTCCTGTGTTACAAAGGTGACTATACTTCAAAAGTACTTCATTTATTGTAAAGCACTTTGGGACATCCTGTGGTTGTAGAAGATGCTGTATAATTAGATGTTCCAATTTGCCGAACTGTATTCAGGAGGTTTACATGCATCTTCAAGAGTCAGGAGCTAGGGAAACCCTCCTCAGTAGAACATATTGTTGCTGTGGTTAGGGACAGCCTGTGTGTCGATATTTTGCTCAGAGCTCTTTATCATGGGAGGGAAATTTTTTCCCAGTGCACTGCCAGTAAAATCGAAGCTTTCAGTGATTGAATATACCCGCAGAGATTCATAGAATGATACAGTGCAAAGGAGGCCATTCAGCCCATCACGTCTGTGCCAGCTCTTTGGAAGAGATATCCAACTAGTCTCACTCCCCTTTCTCTTTTCTCATAGCCCTGCAGTTTTCTCCCCTTCAAGTATTCATCCAATTCCCTTTTGAAAGTTACTATTGAATTTGTTTCCACTACTCTTTCAGGCAGAGTATTCCAGATCATTATATTCATCTAAGGGCCTTGGAATCATTAAACCCCAGCTGATTAAGGGGAAGTAGCAAGACTGGTACCCTAATGAGCCTGAACCCACCCACTGCAACTGAAAATAAAAATGGCAACACTAGCAAATGTTTTGATAAGTAGGGGCCTGTTATCTTAATTGAGATTTCCAGCCTGAGATTGATAGTTTTTTGTTGGCCAAGGGTATCAAAGGATATGGAGCAAAGGCAGCTAAATGGAGTTGAGGTTCAGATCAGACATGATCTAACTGAATGGTGGAACAACCTCAATGGGCTTCTCTTGTTCCTATGCACGGTGTTAGGCTGAGCTGTACAATCCAGGAAGGTTCCAGCTTCACTACTTCGACTGTGCTGAGTTTGCTGATCTCAACAGGAATAGTTTTGGGCCATTACTGCCCATCCCTGCATGCCCAAGGCAATAGCTTTTACAACTGAGTGGCATGACATGCCAATGTGTGGGAGATTGCAAGTCAACCACATAGTGTGAGATTGGAGACATGTATTGACCAGACCAGGAAGAGCACTAGTGAACCAGTTATGTTTTTATAACAATCTGGCAGCTTTTGTGGTGAATGCTTTTAGCTTAAGTAGGGTGGAAAGTCTTCCCGCCCTCAATCACTCTCCAATGGCCTCCATTGGAAAATATGTGTGCATTGGGTGAGAATGGAACTCGGGTGGGCCGGACTGTGATGTCACTCACAGAGCCTGCCAACACTCCCTGTCTATGCTCACACTTATAGGATGGTCACTCGGGCGGGACATCTGAGGATGGCCAGTGTCTGCGGAACCATAGCAGTGAAAACAGGGGAGAAAATTAGAGGGAGGGAGAATAAAAGCACAGAACCAAACATTGTGGATCAGCACATCAGAGTCCTCGACATAAACCCCTGTGGCATGCGTTCCAATCCCACCATGGCAGGTTTTTAAATCCAACACATCTGGTAAATTTGTGGCTGGCACCAGAATAAAATAAACATCAAGAGAACTGCCAGGTTATTATAAAGATCCGACTGGTTCACTAATCCGCTTCCTGGCATGGCCTACACGTGACTCCAATCTTGCACTACAAGGTTGACTATTAGTGTCCCTCGCAGTGGCCGAGCATTCCAATTAGTTGTAAATACAGTTGCTCAGGGCAACCAAGGATGGGCAGTAATAAACTGGGTTTTACCAGAGTCACCTGCATTCTGAGAGTGAATAAATTAAAAAAGCACCTGAAGGTCAGTTTTGGAAACAAACGTTTTCAACTTTCTCTGTATTCTAGGAGTTCATTCTTCAACAGGACTTTACCCCATTGTTGACCAGATATATTTGGACATTAACTACGTGGATAAAATAGTGTTAAACTATTGAAATACGGTTTTTATTGAGCCAAAGAATTTCTCAGTGCCACCAGCACCAAAATGCTTTGACTCCACTTAGTGTCGAGTTTGAGAAATCACAGCTGTTTTCTATTTTCCTGTCCTGTGGCTCTGGATCAAATGTATGCCATACATTGTGCTCCAGCCTGTTTGTTTACTGGTAACAGAAACCCTTCTAAATCCTCGGTGTACTGCACTTACTTTATCGCTTATATCATATGAAGAGATTTTCCATTACAGATTTTCTACTTAATTCATATCCTGTGAAAATTCAGCATCACAAAAAAGGAATTAACCCCCGAGGTCCTGACTTTTCCACAGAGGTGTTGTCACAGGTTGTATTGTTGGGTTAGAAGGTAAGTAATAGGAGCAGGAATAGACCATACCAACCTTCCCGCCTGCTCTAACATGCAATAAAATCATGGCTGATCTTCTACTTCAACTCCACACTCCCACCCTATCTCCATATCCCTGATTCCCCTAGTGTCCAAAAACCTTGAATATACTCAACAGCTGAGTATGCACAACACTCTTGAGTGAAGAAATTTCTCCTCGACTCAGTCCTCAATGGCAACCCCTTACCCTGAGACTATGACCTCTAGGTCTATAAACTCCAGCCAGGGGTAAACAGCCTCTCAGCATCTACATGTCAAACCCTCTAGGGATTCTATCCGTTTGAATAAGATCACTCTAGAAGAATGAGCGTCACGTCAAATCTTGCCTAGACTGATGGGATTAAAGACTTTTCTCTCTAATGGGTAACAGGTGATATAGTGATGGACACACTGTCCAATGAGTGATGGATAATGTAAACTGTTTCTCCCTATCTGCTGTATTAAACCCTTCATAACTTTGAACAGTTCTATCAAATCCCCCCTTAATCTTCTCTGCTCTAATGAGAACAATTTCAGTTTATCTAGTCTCTCACATAATTGAAGTCCTTCATCACTGCAACCATTCGAGTAAACCTCTTCTGTACCATCTCTAAGGCTGTGACACAAGATCATAAAAAAAGGAGCAGGAGTAGGTCATTCAGCCCCTCGAGCCTGCTCCGCCATTCAATAACAACATGGCTGATTTGATTGTGGCCTTAACTCCACTTTCCTGTTTGCCCCCATAATGCTTGATTCCTTTGTAGATCAAAAATCTGCCTAATTTAACCTTGAATATATTCAATGACCCAGCCTCCACTGCTCTCTGGGGAAGAGAATTCCAAAGATTAATGACCATCTGAGAGAAGAAATTCCTCCTCATCTCCATCTTAAATGGGAGAGTCCTTTTTTGAAACTGTGTCCCCTAGTTATAGATTTCCCCATGAGGTGAAACAGCCTCTCAAAACCTACCCTCTCAAGATCCCCCAGAATCTTATATGTTTCAATAAGATTACCTCTCATTTATCTAAACTCCAAAGAGTACAGGCCCAACCTGCTCAACATTTCCTCATAAGACAACCCCTTCATCCCAGGAATCAGCCTAGTGAACCTTCTCTGAACTGTTTCCAATGCAAGAATATCCCTCCTTAAGTAAGGAGACCAAAAATGTACACAGTACTCTAGGTGCAATCTCAGCAATGCCCTGTACAGTTGTTGCAAAACTCCCCTACTTTTTATATTCCATTCCCTTTGCAATTAATGGCAACATTCCTTTTGCCTTCCTAGTCTATATCTATATCTAGGATCTATATCCCTTTGCAGACACTTTGTGTCCTCCTCACAACTTGCTTTCCTATCTTTGTAATATCCACAAATTTGGCTACAATACACTTGGTCCCTTCATCCAAGCCGTTAATATAGATGGTGAACAGTTGAGGCCCCAGAACTGATCCTTGTGGCACTCCACTAGTTACAGTTTGCCAACCTGGAAATGCCCCATTTATCCAGACTCTCCATTTCCTGTTAGTTAACCAATCCTCTATGCATGTGAATATATTACCCCCAACACCATGAGCTCTTATCTTGACGTCCATCCTAAAGTGTGGTGTCTAGAATTGAAAGCAATCCTCCAGTTGAGGCCTAACCAGTGATTTATAAACATTCAGCAAAGCTTCCTTGCTTTTAACACCTTTATCAACTAGTCCTGCTACCTTCAAAGATTAGTTTTTGTGAATCCCCAGGTCCTTGTTCCTACACTCCCTTTAAAATTCCGACTATTTTGTTTATATTGCCTCTCCTCACTCTTCCTATCAAAATATATAAATGCACCTTTCTCTGCATTAAATTTCAGCTGTGTGTCTGCCCGTTTCACCATTCTGTCAATGTCCTCCTGATGTCTGCTGTTATCCTCCTTACTGTGAACTTTTTGTTATCTGCTAACTTGGAAACTTGCTCCCTATACCCACGACAGGTCGTCAATATATATCAAAAAGAGGAACGGTCTTAATTCCGATTCCTGGGGTACACCACTGCACACTTCCCTCAAGTCTGAAAAGCAACCAGTCACCACTACTCCCTGCTTTCTGTCTCATTTTTGTGTCCATGTTCCATTACCCCCTTAATCTTAAGGGTTGACAAGTCTATGATGTGGCACTATTCCATTCGGTTCTAAAGGCCTTATTCTGTTTGTAAAAATCCTCTTGCTCTTCTATTTGAATATTTTTCCACAATTGTGATTAAAAAACACTCCCAGCACCACATGCAGAGGATAAAAGTGATAACATGTTAACTTAAGGATGGGTAATAATTGCCAGCCTTGCCAGTGATGCCCAGATCATGAGAATCAATACTTTGTTTAAAACTGATCTCTAAGTGACTTGATGTCAATAACTATAACTGGCATTTGTATAATATCTTTAAAGTAATAAAACATACCAACGTGCTTCACAGAGGACAGAGGTGGATCAAACAGTAGGGCCTGCTGCAGTTTCCTGGATTGATGCAAAGAGGCATTTAAGCAGTGTCCTTAAAGTGACAGGCAAGGTTAGCAACTTCAGACTACTTATGAGCAATGCTGGGGATAGCTATCTGTTGTTCGAATAATTAATGCCTTTGGTAAAATATTGGGCAGAAGAATTTTGCATGAACAAGTTAATATGCACATTCACATTTTACCCCATGGAGTGCTAAACATCTCTGCTTACCGAAACATTAGCCAAACAACTACCTGATTAGGTGATATTGAAACAAGAGGCATAATAGATCTTTACTAAACTGTGCCAGTCTACAAATATTTTGGGTAGATATGGAATACTGTGGAACACCATGTTCCAAAGTTGTTTCCAGTACTGAAATTACATCTCTGCTCACCATATGTGGAAGGGCAATGGAATGATATCATTGGTGGCTGTTTATTTTCATATTGGGAAACTCAGGATGAAAGAAGTGGACTGAAAGAAGCTTCTGGATCTGGATCTTTGTGACGTCTGTGGAGTAGGTGAGAGTCCATTATTATCATTGATAATAAAATTAAACTGATAATTAGAGAACGGGAGAGTTCCCCCTGGTGACCTGGTTAACGTTTATCCCTCAACCAACTCTTAAAAAAACAGCTTGTCTGGTCATTATCACATTGCTGTTTGTGGGAGCTTGCTGTGCACAAATTGGCTGCCACGTTTCCCACATTACAACAATTTAATAAAAAATGTAATTGGATGTAAAGCACTTTGTGACATCCTGATGTCACAAAAGGCACTATATAAATGCATGTTCCTTCTTTATTGGGTCAACAATTCAATGGGGCAGTGCCTTGTTTTCTGGTCCCTCTCAATTAATTTGCTAATAGAAGCAAAGATTGCCTTCAATTCGCCTTAAGAATATGGCATTCAAACAGGTGATGGTAAAATATATTATCTTATCATTTAAATATTTCATTTTTAATTAAGAACATTTGTGAAATGAACTAGGGTCTTAGGATGAATTGCCAGGACAAATTAATTTAATATAAGGAGCACTTTTCTTTCTTTGTATAAGATCTTGTCGGGCCAAATCTAGAACATTCTATCCAGTGCTGGTTCCCTCATATGAGGGGGGACATAGCAGCCCTTGGAAAAGTTCGGAGGAGAGCTACGAGTTTTTGGAGCCTTCAGGAACTCAGCCTTAGGAAACAGAGCCTTTGAGGAGATAGGATTGTGATCTTCAAAATAATGAAAGGATTAGACTCAGTTCAAGTGGGTGATTTGAGCTGAATATGTTAGGGAAAACCAGGAGAAAACCAGGGAAATTGTAAATTATGAAAACATAGAACTCGCATAGATGCCAGAAGTTTCTTCTTTTGGAAGAAAATTATTGGCCACTGGAGTAAGTTGCTACCATTACAGTGAGTGCAGAATTGTGAAAAGTATTTAAAAAGGAGCTGGGTGAGTTCCTGAAAGTGACAAACATATACAATGTGATTGGGGATTCCCAGAGTTCTCCCGATTGCCTTTTGGGATCAGACAGGAATTGCAGAAAGTTTTTTCCTAAATTGTCTTTTCTCTGGTTTTTGCCTCTTTGGGCAGATTGTGTGACTGCATGGAGGAAACAGTGGTGATTGTCCATGGAATGGTCCAATTCATCAGGACGGAGCAGACTCAATTGAACAGCTATTCGTTTCCACACATTCACGTGTTTTGATGTTGCAGCGTGTTGTAACACTGGCATACGATAGATGAGTGAACTTATTAAAAAAGGAAAATGAATAGGTTATTTGGCCACAATTGGAAATTGAAGAACAGGTGTAGATATATGCGATAACTGAAGTCTATGAAAAAACAACTTGTATTTTTATAGCACTTTTCACAATCTCAGGACATCCCAAAATGCTTTCCATCCAATGAAGTACTCTTGAAGTGTAGCCACTGTTGTAATGTAGGAATCGCATCAGCCAATTTGCATAGCAAGATCCCACAAACACCAATGTGACAATGACCAGATCATCTGCTTTAGCGATGTTGACTGAAGGATAAGTATTGGCCAGGACTCTGAGGAAAACACCCTTGTTCTTCAAAATAGTGCCATGGGATCTTTTACATCCAGTTTTGATGGCAGGTGGGATCTCAGTTCAGCATCTCATCCAAAAGTCAGACCTCACATGGTGCAGCCTGGGGTTTGTGCTTAAGTCAAGTATAGAACTTGAACCCACAACATCTGACTCAGAGGCTAATGTACTATCCAGTCAGCAAGTACCAATGTGAAAAACAGTAGAGAAATCATGAATAAACAAGTCACAAAATCGTGGGTAGGTGACCTTAAATATGATTTTTAAAAGCATGTGGTGGCTGGAATGGTAGATCATAGGAGTGGTCCACAGCTTTAAGGAGCTGAGGAAAGAATACGTGACTTGGATCAGTCCTGAACACGTCTATTGCAGCCAACTTAGTGCAGTGTTAACAGGGGTCTGGGAGGAGGCCATGGGGCTTGTTAGCAGCAGGCAGTTAGTTCATAGCCTGGGACAATTAGGCAGTAAATCAAAGGGTTTTACATTCTCAAAGCAAAAATAAATTTAAAAGAAAGAATTGAAGACCGCACCGCAAAGATCACAATGATAAATGAGGGAAGCCATTCAGCCCATCTAGCTCATCCTTCCACCAGAATCTGTGAACCTCCCCCAGCAGCATCCTACTGCCTTATGAGTGATCCCTGAGATTTTGCCTCCACCATTCTACCCAAAGAACGTTCCAGGTTTGGATCTGCCTTTGTGTCGAGCATTCTTCCTGACATCAATCCTGAACATGGCTTTTACCAGTGTTCACCTCAGTCCCCAGACCTAGCGTTATAGTTTAATTTGGAAATAATAATACCTCTTTGTAAATCTACAATGAAGGGCTCAGTTAAATACATTTTCTGCAGCTTCTAGCCTGTAGAATATAAACTGAGGATTTATCATTTTTAGGTTTTCCAATGCTTGTCCTGGTGACAAACCTCACATCTTATAAGATGCATTTATATGACACTTTATCACGTGGAATACCTCAAAGCGTTTCACACAATTGATTGCTTTGAAGTTCAATGACAACAACAACAACTTGCATTTATATGACGCCTTTAACATAGTAAAACGACCCAAGGTGCTTCACAAGAGTGTTATCAAACACAATTTGACACTGAGTTACATAAGATAACATTAGGGACAGGTGACCAAAAGCTTGGTAGGTTTTAAGGAGCATCTTAAAGGAGGAAAGTGAGGTGGAGAGGTGGAGAAGCTTACCGAGGGAATTCCTTGGCAGCCTAATGCACATCTGCCTGTAGTAAAAAAAAAAGACTTGCATTTAAATAGCGCTTTTCATGACCACTGGATGTCTCAAAGTGCTTTACATCCAATGAAGTATTTTGGAAGTGTGGTCACTGCTGTAATATAGTAAACACGGCAGCCAATTTGCACACAGCAAGCTCCCACAAACGGCAATGTGATAATGACCAGATAGTTTGTTTTTGTGATGTTGTTTGAGGGATAAACATCGGCCAGGACACCAGGGATACTCCCCCACTCTCTGAAATAGTGCTATTGGATCTTTTACATACACTTGAGAGGGTAGAGGGGCCTCATTTTAATGACAACACCTCCAAGAGTCCAGCACTTCCTTACCACTGCAGTGGAGTGTCAAGCTAGATTTTTGCACTCAAGTCCTGGAGTTGAACCCAGAAACTTGCAAGTCAGTGGGGAGACTGCTATCACTGAGCCACAGCTGACACCAATAAATGGAGCAATTAAAATTGGGGGTGTGAAAGAGACCAGAATTGGAGAAGCACAGAGATCTCAGTGGATTGTAGGGCTGGAGGCGGTTACAGAGATAAAGAGGGGTGAGGCCATGGAGGGAATTTTAAAACTGAGGTTATATCAGACTGGAAGCCAATGTAGGTCAGCAAACAGAGGGGCAATGGGACTCGTGTGAGACAGGATACGGACGGCACAGTTTATGTAGGGTGGAAGCTGGGAGTCTGACCAGGAGAGCATCGGAATAGTCAAGTTCAGAGGTAACAAAGGCATGGATGAAAATTTCAGCGGCAGATGAGCAGAGGCAGAGGCAGAGGCAGAGATGGGGGGTATGTTACAGAGGTATGTGGAAATTAGGCAGTCGTGGTGATGGAGCCGATATGTGGTCGGAAGCTCATCAGGCCTTTGCGTGTAGTGATCACTTGAAAAACCAAATGCAGCTCAATTCTATTAAATTGCCACTGTTATGTAGGAAATTATAGCAATGATTGTGTGCTTGCTTATATCCCACAAACAGCACTGCGGTGATGACTAATCTGTGTTTTTTTTAAAATGCTATTTGCCAGGACAAGAGAAATCCATTCCCCACTTCCAATAATGTCAACAGATTTTTAAAAATCTCTCAAATAGGCAGATAGAAGCTTGTTTAATGGGGTACAGTGCTCCCTCAGAACTCAATGCAACACTGGTTTTAAGGTACTTGCAGGACCAGGATTCTGCATGTGCTGATCAATAGCTTAAAATGCCAACTGCAGCCTGAATCTATTAAACGCAGCTGCAGTGAGACACTTTTCCTAACTACCAGCTTCCATGCCTTGCTCATTAAAAACAACAACTGTTGTCAAGTGGTGTTTGTTTTTATAAAGAGGTTCCATTTAAGCAATCGGCTCCAGAAAGCACAAATTAAAGAGTTTATTGCAATTCAATCCAGGTGATGACATTCCTTGCTCCCTGAACAGTTAATAAAGTACACTTCTAGCTTTTAAAGATTGCAATGGGATAGCAGTCTACTTTTCAAGTGTGGTTAACCCTTGTCCCTATCCCACCCAGAAGCTTTTGTATTATTTGTTTTCTCTGACAGGAATTAATGTCAGTCATTAATTAATAAGTATAATATTAAGTTGAAGAATTGGTTTCCAACTGTTCATTAAAATTAATGACAGCCGGGGAACAGAATCTGATTTACAGCAGAATGGAAAAACCAGAAGATACAGAAAGCCCTTCAGTAGTTTGGCAAAGGGTGGAGCCAGCAGTGATCAACTTCTCAGTTTTATCCTTATGCTTCCTAAGCTCAGATGTGTTTCATAAAAAGTTTCAAATATTAAACGGCCGTGTCTAGATCTCTATGTTGGTGGTCTTCATAATCTGTCTCAAAAGTATTCTGATTCAGATTTAAATATGGCACTGATTCCTTGAAATGTCTTCCTCTCCAATCCCCCACTCCCCGTTGCTGGAGCTTACTTGATGTGCACAAGTATCTCGCTGGACACAGAGGTCAAACCTTGCCCACTTCATCCTAAATCTTTCCATCAGCTGTTTTTCTACCTCTGTGCTATGTTTTTTTTTTACACTCATTCATTCTCCCAATATAAGCTTGCTGCTTTGTGAAGATGTGCTCAGGAGAACTTTGGCCTGCTCCAATATAGAGAAAGGAGACTGACAGAGCCGTGTGATTCATGGACTGAAGGGACTAGCTGGAGTGGAAGCTCGTGGGATCCCTGTACTGATATCACGTTGTCAAACACAGGAGCATGAAACTTCAAGTTAGGAAAACACTTTCCTTGGAAATCAGAGTTAGACAGAAAGGGTCTTTTTTTCTCTCAGGCGATGGTTCTTTTATATGGAAAAAAACAATGGCTGAAAGTTGGGAGAGTGAACAAGGAACTGGACAAGTTACAAGTTCAAGAGGAAATTTAGGAATGTAGTAAAAGCCGGGATCTCAGTCAGTAATGAAGAATTGGAGATTTTAATTTCTAATTGCAAACATGGGACATGTTAGCAGAGTGCGCTCAATCCATCACCACCCAGATGGGCTAATGATTGGCAGCAAGGCACATATGGTGCCAAAGATAGGAAAAGAAGTGTTGTCAATTGGTGGTATGGTATTCCCATATCCCTATCCTGAGGGTATTGCTGTATCATTTGTGAATGCCCAAAATTTGGGAACTCACAGTCATCAATGATTCACCATAAACTCCATTAGAGCAGTTCCATTGTAGGTGCGGCACTGATCTAGGGATTGTACCAAGGCTGGGTGGTTGGGTACGTTTTATTTATTCGCATGCTAATTTCCTCATGACTAGACACGTTAGGGATGACTGCACCATCCAGAGATTCCACAGTGTTGATCGCACATGCAGGAAGCACATTTCAAGTAAGCCCAGGTATGGACGGAAGATTATGCAGCGAGATTACCTTGGTGTCACTCCACACTGGGATTGTACAGTCTCCACTATCATTCCTTCACCAGTTACAGGTTGGGCCAGCAACCGCTACCTCTTCTGATGTCTGCAAGATGACATGCTCATCTCTTTTTCAGCCAACGTGTGATGCAACTATAACCAGTCAGTTTTTCTGAAGGGAAGTTGTTGCACTGCAGATGTTGGGTTCTTGTTGGGGTATATTTTCATGGGTGCCAGCAGCTCTCCTGAAGCTCTGGAATTGGCCATTCTTCACATCATTGAGTGGCGATAGGCTATTTGACAACAAGTGGCTTCACAACAAAGCCCGATCTCCACACGGCAGGATGATGCTTAGCAGGAGGTATCAGATGTTATCCACTCTTCCATTGTCCAGGAAAATGCAGCTATTTGTACTTCTCCAAATGCAGCTGTAGATGGGATCAGTTCACCCAACATGGACCTGGGAGTGAACTTTTTCTGCTCTATGTGGCTTTTATAAAGGGCATCTGATAGTGGGACTTCTGCTTTAAGGGAGTCAAAGGTTGTGAGACTCTCACCTTGAAAGAAGTCCCTCTTTAAATGAAGTTCTATAACTGGATAAGCCAAGTGTTATTAAGGGTAACTGATAGGCTGATAGAGAGAAAGTATTTTGCTGGTTGGGGATTCTAGGAGTAGGAGACAAGTTAGAGTCAGGCCTTTCAGGAGTGAAAGCTAGGAAACACTTCTACATGGAATGGGTGCTGGAATTTTGGAATTCTTCACAGGTGGCAGTTGATGCTGGATCAATTGTTAATTTTAAATCTGAGATTGATAGTTTTTTGTTAACCAAAGTTATTAAGTGATATAGGGCAAAGTATGCAATTAGGTCATAGATCAGCCGTGATCTCACTGAATGGTGGAACAGGCTCAAGGGGCTGAATGGCCTCCTCCTGTTCCTGTGTTCCTGTGTTAGATACTGGCCACTCACAACTGGGATCCTCATTCAAATCCAACCCAGTCAGATGGGGTGAAAATATTCTCGGGGTACTCAGAACATATGAACGGGAGTTGGTGCTGTCTTTCGGATTGAGATGTTAAACTGAGATGTTAAACTCAGGTGGACATAAAAGATCCCATGGCACTATTTTGAAAAGGGAAGGAGATTTCTCCCCAGTGTCCTGGGTCAATATTTATCTCTCAATCAAGATCATTAAAAAAAGATCATTATCATATTGCTGTTTGTGGGAGCTTGCTGTGTGCAAATTGGCTGCTGCGTTTCCTACATTACAACAGTGACTGCACTTCAAAAGTACTTCATTGGCTGTAAAGCACTTAGGGACATCCTGAGGTTGTGAAAGGCGCTATATAAATGCAAGTATTTGTTTTCAGTAATACTGCAATTGGTGCAAAGAGAATGTTGCAATCTTTAAAACCAAGGTTAAAAGACACTCAGGGCTTGGTTTAGCCATTGTTTTTTTTTGGCAAATCTGTCTAGTAGTCAATCTGAGGGCTTGTGCACTGGCCAAATGGCAGAGAGAGTTACTGAGAGCTTTGAAATTGAAAATTAAAGTGGGCCCCAACTAGCAAGTAATGACCGTTTTCTGTTTTCTGTTCTGTCTATTCATTCACAATACGTGGGTGTCACTGGCAAGATGAGCATTTATCACCCATCCCTAATTGCTCTTGAGAAGGTAGTTGGGAGCCACCTTCTTGAATATATCTGAATGGCTTGGTAGGCCATTTCAGAGGGCAGTTAAGAGTCAGCCACATTGCTGTGGGTCTGGAGTTACATTGTAGGCCAGACCAGGTAAGGACGGCAGATTTCCTTCTCTAAAGGGCAGGAGTGAACCAGATGGGTTTCACTACAGTGTGTTTCACGCAGTGTGGACCTGAATCTTCCACTCTCGGCTGCGCACATTAGTTTATTAGTTTAGTTTAGTGATACAGCACTGAAACAGGCCCTTCGGCCCACCGAGTCTGTGCCGACCATCAATCACCCATTTATACTCATCCTACACTAATCCCATATTTCTACCACATCCCCACCTGTCCCTATATTTCCCTACCACCTACCTATACTAGGGGCAATTTATCATGGCCAATTTACCTACCAACCTGCAAGTCTTTTGGCTTGTGGGAGGAAATCAGAGTACCCGGAGAAAACCCACGCAGACACAGGGAGAACTTGCAAACTCCACACAGACAGTACCCAGAATTGAACCCGGGTCGCTGGAGCTGTGAGGCTGCGGTGCTAACCACTGCGCCGCGGTGCTAACCACTGCGCCACTGTGCCGCCCATTAGGGTCACAGTGATGTAATAATACAACAAAATGACAGCATTATTGATGGCTTGGTTGGTGCAGAACCACACACACCAGAAGGTCCCAGGTTTGCCTCCTGGCTATGCTGAGTTAGTTGAATCCAGTCAGAGTGGCAGTAGGGTATTTAGAGCCCCTCAGCTAAGGAAGGGGGGGAGGGGGTGGAGAAAAATCCAAGATGCTGAATCACAATCATTCTATGGTGACCTCTGTAAACCTGAGGTCATCTAAAACTCTGTTGCCCAAATCTTAACTTGCAGCAAGTCCCATTCACCCATCACCCCTGTGCTCATTGACCTACATTGGCTCCTAGTCAAGCAACACGTGAATTTTAAGATTTTCATCTCTGTGTTCAGATCCCTGAACCCAATTAGAGAAAAACAAACTCTTCGTTTCTTGACTATCAGTTAAGTGGTAAATTTCTCCCATCTCTAATTTTTATTTTGATGGCCCAATGATTTTACTCGTAGCAGTCTGATCAAACTAATTCCTGTCAACTCCAACACAATCTGGGAGGGTTTCCAAACCCTCATGTGCAGTACATAGGGCAGGCTGCAACATGAGGAGCTAGTCCCTCAGCACACAAGCTTCACACACACACACACACGCCAGTGTAACCGCAACCGATGTGAAGCAAAGATTAAAGAATTTGCAGATGATCAACCATCCACTTTTTAAACTTCACTTTTAATCTTTATCAGAAAGACAATTGTCCTGCAGGCATGTATCAACATTGATACTTAATTTTTTTCATGGTTCTGTAAGCTCCACTTTCTCTGGCTGGATTTGAACTTCAGGGCCGGATGTATAACTATGCATGCACATTTTATTTTGACTGTTTATGTGCAGCTTATGGTCACATTTCCCATGTGTCTGCTCCCTTTAAGCAACAGTCTCCACAGGGAGTATTGTGAGGTTCTTGGGAAGAAACAGTAAGATTCAGCCAGTGTCAGTAAGAAACAGAACTATGGCTGTTGAAACATGGATTCCTTTATTCTCTTCCAGACTCCCTCTGCTGGTATATGTGTGTATGGTAGCCTTAAGTGGACAAATTGCACAATGTAATTCTCAATACACTACATCCTTCCCCTTCTTAGTAAAGGAGAGACATAGCATGGTTCAGTGGTTTGTTTCCAAAAGTGTAAACAATAAATTTAAGCATAACTTGAACATTCAACTTCAGCAGGAACACTATTACACATTCTAACTTTTGTATTAATTTGACAATGCACTCAGTTACAAACACCGAGATGAAAGATTTCTTCACCAACTGACAATAGTTCACTTTGAAACGTAATCATTTAAGTGGACAAAATGCACAATGCAATTCTCAATACACTACCAGAAAATACACTCCCTTCTATCTATCTTGAGATCATAAACAGGATCCTTGGATTAAATTGATGGAATAAGTTCAGGGAACTATGCTGATGTTTATGCCTCCTCCCACCCTTATTCATCTCACCCTATCAGCATACCCTTCTATTCCTTTCTCCCTCATGTGTTTATCTAGCTTCCCATTAACTGTATATGTACTATTCGCCTCAACTATTCCATGTGGTAGCAAGTTCTACATTCTCACCACTCTCTGGGTGAAGAAATTTCTCTTGAGTTTCTTATATTTATGACCCCTAGTTTTGGACTTCCCCACAAGTGGAAGCATCTTCTCTGAATTTATCCTATCAAACCCTTTAATTATTTTGAAGACCTCTATTAGATCACCCCTCTGTCTTCTCTTTTCGAGAGAAAAGAGCTCCAGTCTTTATAAATGCAGATTCTTTCAGTTCCTTTCAATTAAAAAAAATGACCAAAGACATATTGGATCCTGGTTCCAAATGGATTCAGTTTCTCAGAAAACCCTGCCTTGAGGGATGACAGAACCTTCTCAAACAAGCTGAGCACATTCTTCAGCTTAACACATGGCATAAGTTGGGCACTCGCCAGCAAGATGTTGTCAACAAATCCATCAACATTTTCCCATTGAAAACACGGAGATTGGGAAAGGTCAGCCCATTTCCAAACTGCCTCGCGTTTATAGCTCTCTTGCATCCCCAATGTTTTCGGTTGCAGACAACCTCCAAGTGGAATGGTAGTGCTGCCAGCTCTTGTCATGGAGAAAAACAGGCTTTACCCTCAAGTAGTCCAAACCAAACTTTAACAATATGCCCCTGGCCAATTCCTGAACATCAAAGTGAATTTTAAAAAATGTCAATGGTGCTTGTTATAAGCAAATGCTGGAATCTCAGTTTGATAATAGAGAAGCTCAAGGAGGCCATGAAGGACCTTGTATACAGACGCCGATAAGATAATGAATGGTATGAGAAGGCAGTTTTAGAATTACTTGAAACTGCGCTGAGAGCAGGAAAGAGGGCACAGATTTAAACTAGTCAATGGCAGATTTAGGAATAATCTTAGAAAGAACAAACTGTTAATCTGTGCATCAGGCACATATATATTATATATATTTATATTTATATGCATGGGTAGCTATATATGTAATTGTTTAAGATTCAATCACTTTTTCTTTCCCATGAATATTTCTGCTTATTAAACCCCACAAACCGTTTTACTCCAAAACTGTGGGAATTCCATGAGTACAGTAATATTATCAGCAACCGGCCTTGAAGAGAATAAACCTCACCGATAGTCATGTCCCAGAAAGTTTAATTTTGAGGAAAATTACAAATAGAGAAGAAGCTAGAATGCAGCTTCTATTTGTTCTGTGCACGTTCTGGAGAGGCACACCCATAACTGGGACTCTCAAAAACCAGTGACTCATTTCAGAATGTTCTGCCTGACATTAGCGCACAACATTCACTGGGAGAAAGTGACATCTGATTGGTTCCAGGCTCACCCTTTCTGCTTCTGACAGGCTCCAGGCCCACCCTTTTAAGTGATCTGATTGGTTGATACTGGCAAGCCCCGAGGCCAGTGGAAAAATCTGTTAAAATGCTGACATGTGGATTGAAAGTTGCCTGTCCATTTCAAAAGCAGACAGCAGCTGGCAAGATATATGAATGTTCACTCACCACATTTCTAAAATTTGAACTCTGTTCTCGTCCATGCATAAGGTGAAAACCAAAGTGAACCATTGTTGATTGAATTAAGAACATGCATTGTACCAGGGCCTTACTGTTGGTATTACATTTGTGAGATGTGAGCGTTGCTGGCAAGGCCAGCATTTATTACCCATCCCTAATTGTCCTTGAGAAGGTGGTGGTGAGCCGCCTTATTGAACCGCGGAAATCTTTGTGGTATAGGTATACCCACAGTGCAGTTCGGGAGGGAGTTCCAGGATTTTGACAAAGTGACAGTGAACACAAGAAACAGGAGCAGAAGTAGACCATATGGCCCATCGAGCCTGCTCCACCATTCAATATGATCATGGCTGATCTTGGGCTTCAATTCAACTTTCTTGCCCATTCCCCATATCCCTTGATTCCTTTTCGAGACCAAACATCTATCTAACCCTGCCTTAAATGTATTCAATGATGGAGCATCCACAACCCTCTGGGGTAGGGAATTCCAAAGATTCACAACCCTTTGAGTGTAGTAATTTCTCCTCATTTCAGCCCTGAATGATCGGCCCCTTACCCTGAGACTGTGCCCCTACATTCTAGATTTCCTGACCAGCGGAAACATTCTCTCAGCTTTTACCCTATCAAGCCCTTTCAAGAATCTTGTATGTCTCAATCAGATCGCCTCTCATTCTTCTAAATTCCAGAGAATATTGGCCCAATTTACTCAGCCTCTCATCATAGGACAACCCTCTCATCCCAGGGACCAATTTAGTAAATTTTCGCTAAATCAGTGCAAGTATATCCTTTCTTAAATGTGGAGATCAAAACTGCACACAGTATTCCATGTGCGGTCTCACCAAAGCCCTGTACAATTTTATTAAGACTTCTTTATTCCTGTACTCCAATCCCCTTGCAATAAAGGCCAACATGCCATTAGCCTTCCTAGTAGCCTGCTGCACCTGCATGTTAACTTTGTGCGTTCCTTGTACGAGTACCCCCAAGTCTCTCTGAACATCGACACTTATCAGTTTCACACCTTTTAAAAAATATTTTGTTTTTTTATTTTTATGACCAAAGTGAACAACTTCACACTTCCCTACATTATACTCCATTTGCCATCTTGTTGCCCACTCACTTAACCTGTCTATATCTCTCTCTGTGTCCTCCCCACAGCTTACCTTTCCACTGAACTTTGTATCATCATCAAACTTAGATACATTACTCTCTGTCTCTTCATCCATGTCATTAATATAGATTGTAAAAAGCTAAGGCCCCAGCACTGATCCTTGCGGCACCGCACTACTGACTGCCTGCCAATTTGAAAATGCCCCATTTCTGCCCACTCTCTGCTTCCTGCCTGTTAACCAATCCTCTATCAATGCAAATATATTACCCCCAACACCATGAGCCCTTATCTTGCCTATTAATCTTTTGTGTGGCACCTTATCAAATGCATTTTGGAAATCCAGGTATACTACATCTACTGGTTCCCCTTTATATACACTACTAGTTACATCCTCAAAAACTCTAATAAATTTGTCAAACATGATTTCCCTTTAATAAAACCATGCTGACTTGTTCTAATCATACTATGCTTTCCCAAGTGCAATGTTAAGACTTCTTTAATAATAGTTTCCAGCATCTTCCCAAAAACTGATGTTAAGCTAAATGGCCTGTAGTTCCTTGTTTTCTCTCTATCTCTACCCTGGCATATAATTTTTACCTTGATGGTTGTTGGAAGCAGAGGAGAATTGTTTGAACTTTGACGTCTATAGAATAGTCATTAGCTCCAGCACACCTCTCCCAGTGTGCTGGCTCCTCAGCTGATATACCCCCTGGGTGAAAAATCCCTCTTCATTCTACTGTTAATAACCCTCAGTCTATTACAAAAATAAAAGCAAAATACTGCAGATGCTGGAAATCTGAAATAAAAGCAGAAAGTGCTGGAAATACTCAGCAAGTCTGGCAGCATCTGTGGAGAGAGAAGCAAAGTTGTATGGCGTACCGACCTCTACCTTGCAGAAGCTCAACGCCAACTCACAGACACCTCTTCCTACCTCCCTCTGGACCATGACCCCACCACCGAACATCAAGCCACCGCCCAAAGGACTGTCACTGACCTCATCTCCTCTGGAGATCTTCCCTCTACAGCTTCCAACCTCATAGTCCCGCAACCCCGGACAGCCCGCTTCTATCTCCTTCCCAAAATCCACAAACGGGACTGTCCCGGCAGACCCATTGTGTCAGCCTGCTCCTGCCCAACTGAACTTATTTCTTCCTATCTAGACTCTATCTTTTCTCCGCTGGTGCAGTCTCTTCCCACCTACATCCGTGACTCTTCTGACGCCCTACGTCATTTTGACAATTTCCAGTTTCCTGGTCCCAACCGCCTCCTCTTCACTATGGATGTCCAATCGCTCTACACCTCCATCCCCCACCAGGATGGTTTGAGGGCTCTCCGCTTCTTCCTGGAACAGAGGCCCAACCAGTCCCCATCCACCACCACCCTCCTCCGCCTGGCTGAACTTGTTCTCACATTGAACAACTTCTCCTTCAACTCCACGCACTTCCTTCAAGTAAAAGGTGTCGCTATGGGTACCCGCATGGGTCCTAGTTATGCCTGTCTTTTTGTGGGATATGTCGAGCATTCTTTGTTCCAGTCCTACTCAGGCCCCCTCCCCCAACTCTTTTTCCGGTACATTGATGACTGTATCGGTGCCGTTTCCTGCTCCCGCCCCGAACTGGAAAACTTTATCAACTTTGCTTCCAATTTCCACCCTTCTCTCACCTTTACATGGTCCATCTCTGACACTTCCCTTCCCTTCCTCGACTTCTCTGTCTCCATCTCTGGGGATAGGTTGTCTACCAATATCCATTATAAGCCCACTGACTCCCACAGCTACCTCGACTACACTTCTTCACACCCTACCTCCTGTAAGGACTCCATTCCATTCTCCCAGTTTCTCCGTCTCCGACGCATCTACTCTGATGATGCTACCTTCCATGACGGTGCTTCTGATATGACCTCCTTTTTCCTCAACCGAGGATTTCCCCCCACTGTGGTTGACAGGGCCCTCAACCGTGTCCTACCCATTCCCCGCACCTCTACCCTCACCCCTTCCCCTCCCTCCCAGAACCGTGACAGGGTTCCCCTTGTCCTCACTTTTCATCCCACCAGCCTCCATATCCAAAGGATCATCCTCCGCCATTTTCGCCACCTCCAGCGTGATGCCACTACCAGTCGCATCTTCCCCTCCCTTCCCCTGTCAACATTCCGAAGGGATCGTTCCCTCCGCGACACCCTGGTCCACTCCTCCATTACCCCCACCACCTCGTCCCCGTCCCAGGGCACCTTCCCTTGCAATCGCAGGAGGTGTAATACCAGCCCATTTACCTCCTCTCTCCTCACTATCCCAGGCCCCAAACACTCCTTTCAGGTGAAGCAGCGATTTACTTGTACTTCTTTCAATGTAGTATACTGTATTCGCTGCTCACAGTGTGGTCTCCTCTACATTGGGGAGACCAAGCGCAGACTGGGTGACCGCTTTGCGGAACATCTCCGCTCAGTCCGCAAGCAGGACCCTGAGCTTCCGGTTGCTTGCCATTTCAACACTCCCCCCTGCTCTCATGCTCACATCTCTGTCCTGGGATTGCTGCAGTGTTCCAGTGAACATCAACGCAAGCTCGAGGAACAGCATCTCATCTACCGATTAGGCACACTACAGCCTGCCGGACTGAACATTGAGTTCAATAATTTCAGAGCATGACAGCCCCCCACTTTACTTTCATTTTTAGTCATTTTTAGTTATTTTTTCTTCCTTTTTTTTTGCATTCCTTTTTACATTTTTTGCATTTATTTCATTTCATCTTAGTTTGTTCAGTTTGCTTACCCACTGTTTTTTTCAGGTTGTTTTTCTTCAGGTTTGCACTTGCTGATGTTCTATATTCAGTATATTCACACCTAATCTGTACTAATGCTTTGTCTTTCAAAACACCATTAACATATTGTTTGCCTTTGCTCTGTGACCTTTTGGTCAGCTATGTGGCCTGGTCCAATCTGCACCTTCTCCTTTGTTATCTCTTGCCCAACCCCCACCTCACTTGTTTATAATCTGTGACTTTTCTAATATTTGTCAGTTCCGAAGAAGGGTCACTGACCCGAAACGTTAACTCTGCTTCTCTTTCCACAGATGCTGCCAGACCTGCTGAGTGAATCCAGCATTTCTTGTTTTTGTAGCAAAGTTAACGTTTCAGGTCTGTGACCTTTCAGTTTCAGACAGCAGCCCACCACTGCATCAAGGAGGTGACCAATGCCCTGTTCAAGAGGGATGGCGACTATGTGCGGTACCAGAACGACCCTGACAGTCAGGCCGAAAGGGCTATCGGATTCGGGGTCATTGCTGAATTCCCCTGGGTGCAAGGTGTAATAGACTGCGTGCATGTGGCCATCAAGGCACCAGTCAACCACCTTCATCCACAGGAAGGGCTTCCTTTCAATCAACGTGCAAATGGTCTACAACCACTGAAAGCATTTCCTGCAGGTGTGTGCCCGCATCCTGGGAAGCGGCCACGAGGCCTGCACACTTCGACAGTACCAAGTGCCACAGCTTTTCAGGCCCCCCGGCCCCGCTTGCCTTCAGAGATGGATTCTCGGGGACAAAGGCTACCCATTGAAGACTTGGCTACTCACGCCTGTGAGGAACCTCTGCAATGCAGCGGAGGAGAGATACAACACTTGACACGGATCGACCCGAGTGTCCATCAAGCAGGTCATTGGGCTGCTGAAGATGAGATTCTGTTGCCTATAACAATGTGGCGGAGCCCTGCCATATGCCCCAGCGAGGGTCTCGTGCATCATTGTGGTCTGCTGTGTCTGCCTTGCATGACGATGACCTGACTGAATGACAGTCCTCCACCATCAAGGAGGACGCAGAGGAGGGAGATGATCAAACAGTACTGGATGTTGAAGCCCTCGCACTGGAGGCCAGGCAAATTGAGTGATGGGCCAAGGAGGTAAAAGACAATCTCATACTTACCTGCTTCCAGCCATCCTGATGGCCACTCAGAGTAAAAACAATAAAGACTCACCTGATTGCATGCGGTCTTTTCTATTTGTGTTCCATGCCTAGCGCCCAGCTGAACCACGCACTATGGTCCATAGGAGATCCTATTCAAATGAGGGCCGTGCCTACACTGGCATTCCACTAAAGAGGAAGGGTGATGTCAGGAGCTCACAATTAATTCATAGAGAATAATCACTTTTACACAATGAAGGTTAATTGTTACAACAAAAGAACTTTGTATGATGCAGCACGTCAAATTTCAAACACCCGTGATCTCCCAAGTGCCTCTATGTTGTTTTCTTTATACGTTTATGACTGCTTCTGCAAGGTGTGAATCTATGGCTAGCAGCTGGGCTGGAGGCAGGCTGCTGATCAAGCTACTCCTTGCCCTGTGATGACTTCAGCAGCCGTCCTCTGGCTGCTTGAGGTCTGGAGGGCCCCGGCTGTCTGAGGGTTTCTTGCACTGGTGCAGGACTCTCCTCAGGCATCATGGCGACTGGAGCTGGGCTCACTGGCAGAGGGGCTGAGCAGCCAGAGTCCACACTCAGAACACCCTGAGGGGAGCCCCCAACTGTGGAGGTCAGCCTCTCCTCTTCCCTTTCAAGGCTCACTTGAACCCCCCCCCCCCACCACCACTGCTGGCCAGAGAAGGGCGAGGAGTTGGAGAAGGCTCCAGGCACCTCGTCCTTCTCTCATCTTGCCACTGCTGCATTGAGCTCATGGCCAACGCGATGGTGTGCAGCTCTGCGCTTACCTCTGGGATCGGGCTTGCCAGGAAGGTCGCTAACCTCTCGATGGAGGAAGCCATGCGCTCACACACCCGAGACATGGCAGCACTCATTGCATGGATGGACTCCTTCATCATCCACTCATGGCTGCGCATTGCCTCTGGCAGCTCTGCCATTTGTTGCCTTATGTCTATCTACAACTCCAGTATGCCCTATGCTGTCGACACCAGAGGCTCATCATCAGCCTGGGGATCAGCATGGGCCTGGCCACGCACAGTCCTCCGACTGTCAGTGGCCTCGGCTATCTCAGCCTCAGCCAGCTGCTCGGGTGAGTGGGCGGTGCTGTCACCAGTTTATGACCCTGATTCTATAGCCGAGCGGAAACCCACCAAGGTGAAAGTGTCATGGGAGTGTTTTTTTTTCTGTTGTTTAAAAATCTAAGCGGGTTTGTGTGCCTTTAAGACTGAAAGAAGTTTTAATATTCTCTGGGACCAGTGTGTGCTACAAGCTTGTTCCTAAGCAACAGCAAGAGAAATACAGTCACATGTCATATTGTATCAGTTTGACTGTGTGTAAAGACTGGCTAGAACAGGTTTGATCTGGCAGACCAGCGAAGCGTACTCTCCTTGAAGGAAGGATTTTTCTCCCACTCAGCAGAAAATCTACATTGCCTACAGGCTGTATTTTGCCTGAAGGGGAAATAACTCCTAGAAAGAAATCTTTGCATTATTGGAGGTAGCAAATTCCTTTTTACTCCCGTGACTAAGTTTCTGCCTCAGGAGTGACTTCTGTTGTCTTTGTGTTTCTGGGAGTTCTGGAAACTAGTAAAGTTTCTACTGATAAATTGCTAATTCAAAATTGAAATAGACCTGTTGTTACACACCTTGCTGAAAAATCTGTGTGATGCCTACTGCAGCCGAAGTACCTTGAATGCCTATACATTACAGACTGTTCATCAACTCGCCTGAAGGCTTCGAGTGGCATCTGACTATTTGACTCTGGGACGCCTCACTGATCCAGGAAAGTAACCAACCAGGACTTACAACTCAGCTATTTTATTATTTCTAAGAAACAGTTCTAATTTAAAAACATCAGCCGGAATTTTACCTGAGGCAGACGGAAGCCGGCCATTGACTGAAAAGTCAGTGGCGAACCCACTTCCGCTTCGACTGAGGATCCAACCCGTATTTTGCCGGTCCCCAGGCTTCAATTGGTGTGAGGCAGGACTTCCACCCGCTTGAGGTAGGAAGACCCGTCTAATAGAGCTGCCAGCCAATCAGCTGGCCAGCAGCTCTTAGTCCCAGTATTGCCACCGGGAGCAGTGGCCACTGCAGCCCAGCATGAAGACAAGATGCCTGGGAGCCGGGAAGGGAGCCGATCATGAGGGTCACCCTGGGACACTGAGAAGCTGCCTGGTTTCATTAGGTGGCTTCTCCCGGCTCCAGGACACCTGTTTGCCATGTGTAAAATCCGTATGGAGGCGGGCGAAGGCCCTTAAGTGGCCGTTAAGTGGCCACTTAAGGGCATTGATTGGCCTGGGGTGGGTGGGCCGTTTTTCACCGCCCTGCGTAAAGTGGTGGCGGAGGCAGGAGCAGGTGGGAAAGGTCTCCCGGTGCCTCCCGCTCCATTTTATGCCATACCCCCCCCCCCCCCCCACCCCCACCACCATCCCGCTCGTCGGGGTGGCATAAAATTCTGGCCATTATTTTAGAACTGGTTAACCATTGGTTTTTGAATGTATGTGTGTGTGCATGAGCGTTAGGAGGATTTAAGAAGTTATAAAGTCTTTTCAGACATAGATTTATCTCAATATTGTTTAAGATTTAGTTTATTAATAAATAGTTGATTTGCTGTTGTTTAAAGATACCTGGTTGTTTAAAGATACCTATTCTGGGGGTTAATAAAGTGTTTAATTTGGCTAATTTCCGGTAGTTGGGAAACTTTACTAATATGTTGTGACCTGTGGAGTAATGGGACTGAATTGACAGTGCATTACTCCCACTTCGGTCATAACCAAAGTATCTGCACTGGTGGAAGTTGCAGGAAAGTCATGGGTCAGTGCATCCTCCGAGTGCTTCTCCTCCTCAGAGGTTGACGCCGTCCACTCTTTGGTTGAGTCTCCTGCAAACACCGACTTGTATGAGAAAACACAAACATATGTGGGTTAGGCTGTGCAGATCTCATCGTGCCAACCATACATGATGTGGGTCTGCAGAAGTGAACTGTCTGTTGATGGAAAACAATCCTCACACTCTTGCATGGAGACTCCAGTCTCTCCATCTGACGTGCAGTGGCCGCCCTGGGTCCCGGCCGATTCTAACCCCTCTTCCTCTGCTGTGAAGAGAGGCTGAAGATCTGGGATGCCTCCTCCAGTCTGGGCTGTCTGCCCCCAGTTATGGGCCCTCTTCTCCTGCAAGTGGAAAAAGGGAGATAGTCATACTTTGCAGAGGGAGCTACATGACGGTTCTGCTGGTGTCAGCCCTTTGTCCCCTACTGGGGTATCGTATATAGCTTATTCTCCCATCCACTCTCGGGAGTTATTACGGGTGAGTTGTGAAAGAAGGTGGCCTGTGACCGAGATGCAACCATGCATCAGACAGGATGAGGTGATACCTAACTCCTTCTGCCATCGCCATTGTAGTGCCTCCCTCGCCATGTCCCGCTTCCTCCTGTGTAGCTACTTGCAACCACTAGAAAGGATAGAGGTGTGGAGCAGTCACCTGCGCAGAATGAAGGAGGTCATTGAACTTCTTGCAGCACTGTACCCATGTCCAGGGGGTGACCCCGCAGCTGCTGACCTCCTCAGCGATCTCCATCCAGGCTTGCTTGGTCGGGCGGGAGGACCTCTTCTTGCCATCGCTGGGGAAGAGAACCTCCCGCCTTTCCCTTGCAGCCTGGAGGAGTATCTGGAGGGAGGCATCGCTAAACTGTGGGACCACCCTGTGTCTTGCCTGTGCCATCCTGAATGGTCTGCCTCAGAGAGGTTGGTGGTGGGGGCGGGGGGGATCCAGATTCACTGCCACATCAGTTTCAGTTTGAAGTGCTAGCAGCAAATGAGTGCAAGGAAGCAATGACAGCAAGGCTGGCAGGCCTTAAATATGGCGCCAGCACCTGCTCCGGAATTTTCCGGCATCTGGTATCTCACCCTCGCTGCGTGATTGGCCGGGCCCCACGCCTCCATTATGCAAAATAGCTGCCTGCCATGTGATCGCAGTGGGCCGGATGCCCATGTGACTAGCGGGAATGGTGCCTATTTCTCGTTCCCCTGCCGGGACCCACGGTAGTCTCACTAAATCCAGCCCCAATACTTGATATGGGTGCTCACTCTCCCTTGGACTAACCAGTGATACAGATGCTGAGCATGAATATCACTGGAGTGATATGCAATGGTGCCATAATTGGCATTATTACAGGGAATTTGCATAGAATTTACAGCACAAAAACAAGCCATTCAGCCCAACTGGTCCCTGCTGGTATTTATGCTCCACAAGAGCCACCTCCCACCTGATTTTGCCTCACCCTCTCAGCATATCTTTCTATTCCTTTCTCCCTCATCTATTCATCTAACTTCCCCTTAAATGCAGCTATATCTTAACAGTAATATTTATAAAGCAACAATGCAAACATGAAGCCCCAAAGGCAAATGGAGTACACAAGGTTTTCTATTGTGTATGTGTCCACCATTACTTCAATGCTCAGCTCTCCCAGTAGTTCACTTTGGTAAAGGCACTGCCCAATGTCGAACTGAGCCGACCAAACCGAGTAAATCAGAGGTTTTCAATCCCCGATCTGTGCTGAGTTAATAACTGAGCTGAGACTTCAGTTGGGAAGCTACAATTCACCTCAGCACCCCTGTGCAAGGGAACAGAAAATCAGCCAGGGCTCCTGTTTTGGATCATTGTCCAGGGGCTGCCACTGGGTAACGGGTGAGATTGGCTTGGTTTTGATGCACACTGTAGTCAAACAGCCCACTTGGACTCACTGTCCAGGTTTATAAATGAATACTGGGCAGTTGGGTACAATATAGGAAGGCAGCCAGCACCAGTGAAGAAATACCCCAACAAGAGCCAGTTACTACCTTGTCAGCCTTGGCTTGGTGGGGAGCACTTTGACCTATCAGAAAATTGTAGGTGCATTTCCATACTCCATAGACATGTGCCCATAATCCAGGCCAACACACCTGGTACCAGTACAGAGGCAGGTCTGCACTGTCAGAGATGCCATCTTTCCAATGAGATATTAAACTGAGGCCCCATCTGCCTTCTCAGGTGAATGTAAATCCTGTGACATAATTTCAAAGAGCAGGGGAGTTCTCTCTATGTTCCTGCCAATATTCATCCTTCAACCAATACGTAAAAAACAGACGACCTAATCATTTATTTCATTGCTGTTTGTGGGAGCTTGCTCTACGCAATTTGGCTGCCGCATTAGCTACATTAGAACAGTGACTACACTGTGAAAGTATCTCATTGGCTGTAAGGATGACCTAAGGTTGTGAAAGGCACTATATAAGTGAGGGGGAAGGGTGAAAATTGGATATTCCTGGAGCCCACCTTAACTTTGGAACGAACTAAAAACAAACATTAAAGGCTGGAGGTTACCATTGAAATTCTACAAATGCTCATATCAAATTCCTCTCTATGCTGTTTTAACAGAGGAATTAACCTGTTTGTTTTAAGTGGGTTAATACCTTCATAAAACACCAGTGAGGAATTTAATAGGAATGTGTTACGCTTTTGTAAGATATCATCACTGATCGTGATTTCATGTCTTAAACTACAACACGTATTAAAACAGAATAATTATGTAGGGCAGATTGTGCTTCTGTTAACAGTCTCTAACAAAAGGTGACTCAAAGTTACAAAGAAGGAAGTTCAAGAAAAATCAATGCACCTTCTATACAATCAGACCAGAGTTTCAAGACAAGTTAAAAAATCATTTTCAACCACACACACGCACACCTACACGGGCTAGAAATGTGCTTTTTTTTCAAAGTGAGTGAGGCAACTGGTATGAGAACAATAATCCAATGATCTCAGCCTCAAAGGTATTTGCTACTGTGCAAGTGCCAGATTGGAAAGCCCGAATGGAAAGGAAGCTTTGTGCCTTGTCCAAAAGTCAGTCATCACTTAACAGATACGTCCAAATACAACCATTCATCTTTTTTATGCAAGTTAGAGGAGTAGGGATCAGTTGCTGCAACTAGGTTGGATTTTTTTTTTTTGCAAACGTTGTGTGGTGAAGAATGTCAGTGCTGGGGAATGGGGGTATCAAGCACTCCCAGCCTGGTAATCATAGAATGATACAGCACAGATGGAGGCCATTCGGCCCACTGTAGCTGTGCTGGCTCTTTGAAAGAGCTATCCAATTAGTCCCTTTCCCACCAGCTCTTTCCCCATAGCCCCTGCAATTTTTTTTCAAGTATTTATCCAATTCCCTTTTGAAAGTTACGATTGAATCTGCTTCCACCGCCCTTTCAGGCAGCACATGCCAGATCATAACAACTCATTGTGTAAATGTTTTTATCTTCCCGTCACCTCTGGTTCTTTTTGCTAATCACCTTAAATCTTTGTCCTTTGGTTACCGACCCTTCTGCCATCGGAGACAGTTTCTCCTTATTTACTCTATCAAGACCCTTCGTGATTTTGAACACCTCTATCAAATCTTCCCGTGACCTTCTCTGCTCTAAGGAGGACAATCAAACAACGCACCCCAAGTTTGGATGCAGAATGAAGCTCACTCCACTGTTCAACGAAAAGCCTGCCTCAGCGAAGACATCTAAAAGGGCAGCGCCATGCCAGGGTAGCATTTTCTACATCAACCCATCTTGTGGCCACTCTGACTGAGAGATTGCTAATTTGTGCCGTCTGCCAAGGATTTAGGCTGCATTAAACTTGTTTGAAATGGAACAGTCACCAAATAGAATGTGTTAAGAATGCAGGAACCATTTGCGCTCCATTATTCCACGGTTGTAATTTCTAAACCTTTGGGACCTACTATAAGGTTTTCACAGGCACAAATATAGAAGCAGGCGACTTGACTGCAGAACTAAAGGACACATACTAATACACGAAAAGCCAAAACTGAGACTAGGGATTAGAAGAATGTTTTCTCCCCCCAAAAGGTAGTAGATCAGTGGAATAGAATCCCAACAACAGAGACAATATTGTGTCGATTACCTCCTTCGAAAAGGCACTGGGTAAATACTTGGAATGAAACTGAAGACTGCAGGACATTTAAGACACGAGGATATGATCTTTTTCCCATGCTTTCGGGATGGCAAAGGGCAGTATCAATTGTGGAGGAATGCATCATGGAGATGAGTAATTGAGACGTGGTGATGGATTGATATTTTGGAATTCTGGTGTATTATTTCTGGGGATCAAAGAATATATTTGTACAGACATTTCCTCAGGAGATTAGAGGAGAGGGGTAGGTTTGGTGAGAAAGTGAATTGCTTATGGACTAGGAAGGGAATGAGATTGATGTGGAAAATAATATTTTCTCATTGTGTGCTTCATGTACTTATTTGAATCATGGTTATAAGACAATTTGACATTGCAGTCTGGGCTGGATTTTGAACCCATGTCCCAAAGGTTGAAAGGTCAGTGTCTAACCCACTGCAAAGCCGAGCAGGTCTTTCTCAAACTGGGGTCCGTGGAGCTCTGGGGGTCCATAGAGAATTTTCAGGAGATCCGTGAGATAGTTGAGCACTACGCAAATGCACTGTGGCTGGAGGAGGTCTTGGTGCAAGCTGGGAGGGGGGAGCAGAGCGTGAGCACCACATTTGCAGCACAGAGTGTGATGACCATCTCACCTCAGAGAGAAATGCACTGAGAGCAGCAGGCAAACCATCAGGTACACCCACGGTTTACCAAGGCTGGTGGTGGATGCCAGCGGAGTTCAACCTCGTTCAAGAGAGGGCAATTAAAAAAAAATATTTAAGTAAACTCAAAGAAAGGGCACCAAACATAAGCTTGCCCAGGTAATATGAGTATTACATAATATGATAATCTCGATTTCTGATCCATTTGAAAAGGGGCCCTTCAACCATAAAAGTTTGAGAACCACTGGCCTAGTTGCATTATGAAATACACACCTCAGTTATTTCACATCCATATTTTTTGTGTTCTGCAATGAATATGGGAATTCTAATTAATATTTGCAATAAAGTATGTGTGTAATGGTGCACTGGACAAATTGGAGGAAATATGATATGCAGTTCTGGGCCTCCCAATCTCAGTTGGTTCAGCAGTGAATCAGGGGCAATGAGTCTTCGGTTCAACTGCTGCAAGAGTCCACCTAGCTTTTCATCCTTGGATAACAAGTCCAGCGCCCTAGGATGTAGAAAGTGCTTGGTTTAGTAGGTGTCCTCATATACTGCTGGCCGTTTGACAATAGAAATGGGGAATAGAAGCACCAGATCCAGAAGTTGTATCTAACCAAGGCTGGTATCTTCACTCTATCTGCACTGTGGTAGTTTCACATTAACATTATGGGTCCTTTGTGAAAAGAAAAACCTTCAGATGCCAACAAAAGTTCCACCGTAATAAATATTATTGGGCTTAAAAAGATTACCAGCAACTTCAAATTCCTTGATTTATCTCAATCTTTCTGTGAATTATTTGGAATATTTTTGTTTCTAGACTGAGGAGGGCCTTCCTAACCCAATTACCAGCTCTTGCAATGTGAGGGGACTCAATTACCATAGACAGGTAGAATCGTTCACCCAAAATACTTTGAGAAATACAGCCAACTGCACAGCTGACCCCACATGTGGGACATGTCCCAAATGGAATAAGTGATGTCTGAAACAAACAGACCAGGAGGATGCCAGGTTTGATCCCAGTCTGTGTGCATGTTGGCTGGATAGTAATAGAAACAGAGCAGTTTGCTTCAGTGTACCACAGGAAGAAAAATCATCCTGGGTTCCTGCTTCTGATTCCTAACCAATAAGATAAGATAGTCACTAATAAATCCAATAGGCAATTGAAGAGGAATGTCTTTATTCAGAGAGTGGTGAGAATGTGAAACTCGCTATCACAGGGAGTGGTTGAGGCAAACAGCATAGATGCATTTAAGAGGAAGCTGGATAAACATATGAGGGAGAAAGGAATAGAGAGATATGCTGATAGGGTGAGATGGAGAGGGGTGGGAGGAGGCTCATGTGGAGCACAAACACTGGCATAGACCAGTTGAGTTGAATGACCTGCTTCTGTACTATACATTCTATGAAATTCTATGTACCTGTTGGTAGATATTGGAAGGTCCACCTATGCAGTCATAAGGTTCAGCAGTGATTCCCAAACCTTTATGGTCAAGAGTCCTGCTAACACTCACTGTCCGATCTCTTAGAGTTAAAAGTGAGCTGCTGGCAGCTGTGGAAATGCTAGTAGGGTTGAGAAAAAAAGACCGTTTTATTTGTAGTGCTCAAGTAGCATTACTGGGAAATGTGAGTTGCGCTTGTTAAATCTTGCCTTTCAGACTTGCTGAGTTATCCCAATTTTGACAAGCGCCTGGGAGATGCTGAAAAATGTCCAGAGGAGAAAATCTAACGTTTCATTCAGGAAATGAAGGTCTTGGCAGTGTACGTTTGTGTACCGGAGCTGCAAAACAGCAAATACCAAAGAGAAACCCTGGAGGCAACACACACACTGGTTACTGGAACATTGTAGCTTCAAAGGGATTAATTGGCGCCTATGGCTAGTGTAGTGGAAATGTCTGAGTGCTTCTTCAAAAATGACCTTTCAAAACAAAAATCCATAACTTTATTTTTCCAACTTTTGCTAAACAGCCAACCCATTAATGGCAAAAGCAGAAGGAACTCCAATTTTGCATGACTGTGATCTCTGACAGGTTATTCCGAAGGATGTATCTCATGCATTTAGCTTTCATGTCCAATAAAACCCAACTGTTTCTTCAGACGTAGTCAGAATATATAAAGCAATGCCAACATGGCTACTGCACCATGGTCATACAATCACAGGATCCAGCAAGCAGTGGCCATGAAGGCCCTGAGCTCAGCTGTGGTCTGGTTCATCATGGCACATGTTATCATAGGAACAGAGCAGCAAGAGTAGGCCATTTGGCCCTTTAAGCCTGTTCTGTCATTCACTTATATCACAGCTGATCTGTACCTCACCTCTGCCTTAGCTCCATGATCCCTTGATACCCTCACCTGATAATCGATCTCTGTCTTGAAAGCTCCACGGTTGTCCCCCAGTATCCCCAGCCTTTGGAGTGTGAAGAGTTCCAGAATTTGCATTTCAGATAGCCTTTGTACCTCACCCTAGTGGCCAGATTTAATGTCTGACTGACGTGTATGGACTGCCTGTGACAGACTACAACTCATCCTATCCTGCTTGACAGACACATACCTGCAGTGTAGACACTGTACACAAGCAAAAGTTTACGACAAGGGTTATTTGTTAGCAAACAAGTGGGGAGCCCTGACAGAATTTGTCATTCTAAGCCAGAGGCTAATTTTAGCGCCCTGACCCTGCTCTGGCCGAGATCAACCAACTCAGCACAGACCAGAGATTGAAGCTGGAACCCAATGTTTAAATTACACACTATTAAAACACAGCAGGGACTGGATCTGAGTTATCTAAATATTAATGAGAAAGCAGCTCTCCTTATCAGCAGTGCCAGAGTGCCTTTACGATCAGAACTTTCCTGAACAAGAATCACACAGACTGATAGGATGCAGAAAAAGTATTGATTCTTCTCGTAGGCTCAGGAGATGGAGCAGGTACCTGGGAGGTTGGGGGGTGGGGGCGGGGAGTGTGGGGGGGTGGAAGCATGGGATGATATAAGCAGGCTTGATATCTGAGCCAAGGCCCAAAACTCAATGTCTAATGATGAGACCCAGCCCACTAGAGTGCCACAGAAGCTGCAGTCATGGTTTGAATTCAGTCAGGGATTCTGGGTGGGGTGGGGGGCAGGGGGGGGGTGGTGGTGGCGGGAAGTGGGGGGAGGTATTCCCAGTTCAAAACTAGATAGGGAACAGAACAGGGACAGAGAGTTGGATGGATCTGGCCTCAATTTCTGATTTGTCCTTTGATGCTAATGAAGATTCTTTGACAATCTTAAGAAGGAAAATATTTTAAATTTACATAGCGCCCTTTCACATCCTCAGACCTTCCCAAAGTGTTTCACAGTCAATAGGTTATGACTGAGGTGCAGTCAGTGTTGTTGTTTGGGAAAACAAGGCTCTTCATTTTACATATGGCAAGGTCCCACACACTGAGAATGAGGTGAATGGCCAATTTGTTGGTGTGGGTTGAGTGACGAATATTGGCCCAGACTCCTGGTAAACTCCCTGGTTTTCTTTGAAAAAGTGCCTTGGGATCTTTTACATCCAACTGGATAGGGAGTAACTTTAATATCTCACGATAAAGATGATATCTGTGAGAAAGCAACACTCTGTACTGGGCTGAAGTGTTAGCCTCCTAGATTATGGGCTCAAATCTTTGGAATGAGGCTGCAATCTACTCCCTTTTGACTTGGGGCTGCTATGCGCTGAACCAAACATTAGAACAGCTAATAGCATTTCCATATCACAAGACACAGGCCTAAATGAAGGAAACTTATTCCTGTTCATCTTTTTAAATTGTTTTCTGATTTGCACTACATAGAAATCTCTGGATAATCTGAAAATCAGACTCTCCAATCTAACATCAACTTGGTGATAATGTTAGGGGTATTGGCCTAGGTTTCTGCAGTGTTCTCATGTGTTGGAGGCATTAATTTTCCTCCTCGTCTAGATGGACATCTCAGATGTCCAATCACTGGCTCGTCTGGAAAGTCTGATCCTTCCTTTGTTAACCCAAATAATATTTACCAAAGCAGAGGTGTTATGAAAATGATGTTAGTTGGTATATTTTTCCCTCCGGCTTCCTCTCTTCTCTGCAATGTTAGAACACCTCTTTACCAGATGTGTTAAAAACAGGTGGAACTAAGAACTCCTGCTCCTAAATCTTATATTCCTTTTTATCAACTGCACCTTCTTTCCCCATTGAAAACCTCACACATCTTCTCACCATACCAACCTAACCTATCTTCCAGCCATAAACATCAACCCCACCCACCCACTTTCCAGAAGAAGTCACCCGAAGGTGGTTAGAAGCGGGAAACCTGCTCGATTTCCTTCTCCCTCGACCAGGAGTTCCAGAACCAATAGCAGCACCTATACTTTGGGTTGCTCAATCTGGTTGGCCATATTCCCGGAGGTTTCATAATATAACTCCTGTCTCCAAATGCTCTGCTCCCCCGCAAACCCCCACTCCAGGCTCCCACCATTGGTCACTTGAGACGCCCATCCTCATGCGCCCCACCTTCCCATGTCAATTGGAAAGCAAACAGACTCTTCATTACCTGATTGGACGATTCTTGACTGCCCGTCAAAACAGCCCTTTTTATCCACCCCCAATATTTATATGACTAATAAACAAAAGCGTTGAAAGAAAATGAAAAGATAAACATTTCTTAAAGCCCCTTTGATTTACCACCAGGGTTTGTCTGTAGCAGTATCTTGGAGATTATTCTTTAATTCCTGGAGACTCCAGGACAATCCTTGAGGGTTGGAAACCCCTACCTATACTGCCCCTACCCACCCCAGCTGGCAGCACCCAGCTGAGCAGAGATGCAACAATTGAACCTGAGAGGATATCGAGTTTGATGTTTGCTGGGAGTTGGGGGAAGGGAGACGGAATCTCGGTCCAAATAAAATCAGATTCACTAGGTAGCCACCCTCTGAAATAATGCGATCACCCTTCAAATATGGTGATTTCCAAAGTATTCAGTGCCACCTGCTGTTTGAAATGATTTAAAACATCTATCCCTTTTATTTCGGAAAAGAAAATGCAGAATGCTTCCCAGCTATTTGTTGCACTCCTGAATACTCCCAAGGACACATGGCAAAAAGAGCAAAGCTTGGAATCCCTGCAAGTACAGAGATCCTCTTAACTGTAACTTAAACCACAGCCGCAGCATTTAAATCGTTTATACAGCAGGGGGAAAAAACTGGAGCGGTTTTGTTTCCCAATTTGGTGCTCAGCAATGTGGGTAATGTCAGTGCTGAGGAAGGGGACATTTTTCGATTCAAGACATCAAAATTTCCCTTCTTTACAAAGTGACCACACTTCAAAAATACGTCATTGGCTCTAAAACACTTTGGGACATGCCTGAGGATGTGAAAGGCACTATACAAATTCAAGGTCTTTCTTTCTTCAGAAGGCTGATTTGCACCCTGCCTGTCCGCCTATTTGTGCCAGATGCTATTTTAACCACGGACTGCTCCGTGACGTCATTCAGAATCCGGCGAGATTTTAACTGCCGGTTACAGCAGCGACGCCCGTAGAAACATCAGAACAGGAAGAGGCCATTTAGCCCCTCGAGCCTGTTCCGCCATTTGATGATATCATGGATGATCTGTGACCTAACTCCAAATACCAGCCTTTGCCACATTCCCCTCAATATGTTTGGCTGACAAAAATCTATCAATCTCAGTTTTAAAATTAACAATTAATCTAGCATCAATTGTTGTTTGCAGAAGAGAGTTCCTTACTTTGACTACCCTTTGCAAGCAAAAGTGTTTACTAATTTCCCTCTTGAAATGTCTGGCTCTAAGGCTTAGTCTATGCCCCCTAGTCCTGATTCCCCAACCAGCCAGAATAGTTTCTCTCTATCTACCCTATCTGTTCCCCTTAATATCTTGAAAACTTTGATCAAATCACCCCTTAACTTGTTAAATTCCAGGGAATACAACCCTAGTTTGTGTAATCTCTCCTCATAATTTAAATCTTGGATTCCAGATATCATTCTGGTAAATCTACACTGCACTCCCTCCAAGGCCAGTACAGTAAAAGCTTTGTTGTCCAGCACTTTACCAACCGGAAAGCTATTATCCAGAATTTCCAAAATCTTCTGAGGCTTGTCTCCCAATTCCTCGTTTTCCCAAGTGTAGCCGATTGTTCTGGGTATTACTGTACTGTAGGTAGTGATGCCACTGATAGTCATCTTAGTGGCGTTTTCGGCAGTTCATCTTGTTGCGTTGCTGTGCTTATGCAATATTGTGATTTATCTCCCCATCACCTTCTACATCTAGTGCTTTAGTGTAATTAATACATTAAGTTTACTCTTCCTCAAGAACTCTATACATCTTTACTGCCTCAAGATTTCTGTATTGTACATAGAAACATAGAAAACATAGAAAATTGGAGCAGAAGTAGGCCATTCGGCCCTTCAGGCCTGCTCCGCCATTCAAAAAAGATCATGGCAGATCGGTCTAATTGAGTATCCTGTTCCCGTTTTCTCCCCATATCCCTTGATCCCTTTGGCGTTAAGAAATATATCTATCTCCTTCTTGAATATATTTAATCACTTGGCCTCCACTGCCTTCTGCGGTAGAGAATTCCACACGTTCACCACCTGTGAAGAAATTTCCCCTCCCCTGGTTCTGGACTCCCCAGCCATCGGGAACAACCTTCCTGCATCTAGCCTGTCTAGTCTTGTTAGAATTTTATAGGTTTCTATGAGATTCCCTCTCATTCTTCTAAACTCTAGTGAATAGAGATTGACCCAATCTCTCCTCATACGTCAATCCTGCCATCCCAGGAATCAGCCTAGTAAATCTTCTTTGCACTCCATGGCAAGAACATCCTTCCTCAGATAAGGAGACCAAAACTGCATATAATACTCCAGATGTGGTCCTACCAAGGCCCTGTAAAACTGCATTAAGACATCCTTGCTCCTGTACTCAAATCCACTTGCAATGAAGGCCAACATACCATTCACCTTCCTAATTGCTTGCTGCACCTGAATGCTTTCAGCTACTGATGTACAAGGACCCAGGTCTCGTTGCACCTCCCCCTTTCCCAATCTATCACCATCCAGATAATAATCTGCCTTTCTGTTTTTACAATCAAAGTGGATAACCTCACATTTATCCATGTTATACTGCATCTGCCATGTATTTGCCCTTTCAGCCAACTTGTCCAGATCACATTGGAGCCTCTTTGCATCCTCCTCACTGCTCACATTGCCCCCCAGCTTTGTGTCGTCTGCAAACTTGGAAATGTTACATTTAGTTCCCTCACCCAAGTCATTAATATATATTGTAAATAGCTGGGGCCCAAGCTCTGATCCCTGTGGTACCCCACTAGTCACTGCCTGCCACCCGGAAAAAGACCCGTTTATTCCTACTCTCTGTTTCCTGTCTGTCAACCAATTCTCAATCCATGCCAGTATATTACCCCCAATCTCATGTGCTTTAATTTTGCACACTAACCTCTTATGTGCGACCTTATCAAAAGCCTTCTGAAAATCCAAATACACCACATCCACTGGTTCTCCCTTATCTATTCTACTAGTTACATCCTTAAAAAACTCCAGTAGATTTATTAAGCATGACTTCCCTTTCGTAAACCCATGCTGACTTTGCCCAATCCCATTTATGCTTTAGAGTCATAGAGTTATACAGCACAGAAACAGGCCCTTCGGCCCATCGTGTCTGCCGGCCATCAAGCACCTAACTATTCTAATCCCATTTTCCAGCACTTGGCCCATAGCTATCACATCCTTTATAATAGACTCTAGCATTTTCCTCACTACTGATGTAAGGCTAACTGGTCTGTAGTTCCCTGTTTTTTCCCTCCCTCCTTTTTTAAATAGTGGGGTTACATCTGCCACCCTCCAATCTGTAGGAACTGCTCCAGAGTCTACAGAATTTTGGAAAATGACCAACAATGCACCCACTATTTCCAGGACATCTTCTTGTTGTTTACATGTAATCATTTCTCTTAAAATTAAAACTATTGCCTTGGAAGTATGACTCTCGGTTAACTGGAATTTTCAATTACCCTTTACTCTCAGGACTGGCACATGCCAGATAACAAAGCTTTTACTGTATCTCCTTCATAAGTTATAGTGCCCAGTGCAGACCCATCAGTGAAAGCTGGCAACAAACAGGATCGGGAGCAGATAGGGAGGAAGTTTAAATTTAAGTTGGAATTAAATTTAATTTTTATTAAGAGTTCATTATTGTTGCAGAGATGCCTCAAGGTGTGTCCACACTGTTCAGCAGGAAAGACGGGAAGATTGGGAGATTTTTAAAAAAAGAGAGCGTATACAACCTAAATCTGTATCATTAGCAGAGTGATCAAAACTGAAATAGGAGCCTTTAATCAGCTACACGACCTGGGAGGGGAAGTTGATCAGTGAGAGATAGGGTAGATTATAAAACATATATATAGCCAAGACCTGGCAGTGAATTTAAGGCATTAAATCAATTTAGAAACAATGGACACTTATAAAGAACTTGAGATTTGACCTTGCAATTTAAGACATTGTTCAGTCTATTCAATTGATTTTTTGATTCTTTACTTATTTCTGGGAACATATTCAATCGAGTATTTATTGTCCATCCCTTGTTACCCTGAAAGCATTAGGGAGTTGGCCACATTCTGTGGAACTGGAGTCACAAGTAAATCAGACTGGGTAGATGTAGCTAGCGCACTAGGGCAATAAATGCTGGCTTTGCCAGTGATGTCCATATACAAGAATAAGCTAAAGAAAAATCTATATAGCACGGGGTTGGGTTTTTATAGCAGCTTTCAAGGTCATTTTCTGTTCTTTCAAATTTATTAAATGTAATTCCCAATTAAAGATCAGCAAAAGAACCAGAGGAAAAATTAGATTTTTTTTTAACGTTGCAAGTTGTTACATCTGGAAGTTACTGCCTAAAAGGGCAGGAGAAGCAGATTCAATAGTAACTTTCAAAACAGGAATTGGATGAATTCCTGAAAAGGAAAAGTTTGCAGCACTATAGGGACGGAGCAGGGAAGTGGGACTTATTAGATAGCTCTGCCAAAAGAGCCAGCACAGGCATGATGGGCTGAATAGCCTCCTTCTGTGCTGTATCATTCAATAATTCTATGAATTTGCTATGCTGGGATTATGAACTCACAACCCCTGGGCAACTAGTGCTGTAGAAAGCAGAAAGAACTTGCATTTATATAGCATCATTCACGACCTCAGGATATCTCAAAGCTCTCTACAGCCAAGGAAGTACTTTTCTGAAGTGTAATCACTATTGTAATGTAGGAAATGTGGCAACTAATTCACGCACAGCAAGCTCCCACAAACAACAATATGATAATGACAAGATCATCTTTTTTTAGGTAATATTGGTTGAGAGATAAATATTGGCCAGGACACCGGGGAGAATTCTCCTGTTCTTCTTCAAAGCCGTGCCATGGGATCTTTTACATCCACCTGAATGGGCAGATGGGCCTCAGTTTAACGTCTCATCCAAAAGACAACATCTCAGCCAGTGCAGCACTCCCTCAGTACTGCACTGGAGTGTCAGCCTAGATTTTATGCTCAAGTCTCCAACACTGTTTTTATCTCCCTGTAGGATCTGGGTTCAAACCCAGACTCACAAGATTAATCTCTTTACTGTCGGTTGTCTATATGGTCCTGGGTGAGATTTGGACCATGACCATCTAGTTTCTTGTTCTTACAGCACAAAAACTGCTACTTGTTTGGCAATCTCAGTCAGGAAGGTAACAAATGATTGGTTTGGCAGGGAAGTGGAACATTAACTCTACCAGGGCTGAGGCTTACTGTGGGAGCAGAATAGAGGGAGCTTTACTCTGTATCTATCTGGGCACACATGAGTGCAGGATTGGACTTTGTTACGATCCCTTGGACAGTCAAATTGCCTGCTGACACTCACTGTCCAGGCTTACGACTAAAGAATAGTCACTTGTTGAAGTATTGGAGGATGACTGCCCCTGTCTACAGACACAAGAGGTTATCACAAAGGTGACATCGGGTATCAGGAATTCAGGCTATGAGGAAATGTTAAGGTAAGTTGGGTTTGCCTTCTTTGGGGAAGAGGAGACTTTGAGGCAAAATGTTCAAATACATTAAGAAGTTAACAGCTACAAGAGAAGTCAGGTGGAACTTTTCAATACCAGGGGTTACAGAGTTCTGGAATAAGTTACCAGAGAAAGACCTTGAGGCAGACGGTGTAGATGGGTTCAAGAAGATAATGAAACTAATGGATACCATCAGTTCAATAGGTTATTTGAAATGAATAAGGGTGGTAGGACCAGAGACCAGACCTATAAAGTCCAGGCAAAGAGTCAGTGTTAGATGGCAGGATGTAATTCTTTTCACAAAGACACATCACCTTCTGCTACAAATTGACATATGGCAAGTATGGGAGTCACTTCAATCGTCATAAGCTCCTGAGAGAAAAGGAGATTTCCATTTATAGAAAATGAGTTGCTCGTCAGCTGTGCTTGAGTTCAGTCCTGGTTAACTGTGATCTCACGGAGAAGTGCTTGACTGCTTTCAGGAGCTGGAGGGGACTTCTCCAAAGATTTTCCTGAGTTGAATATGGGTAGTATAATTTTCTTACTGTGTTTTCCTCTCTGGGGAGATGGTGTGATTAGGAGCTGGGGAATGAGGCACGAGGCTGTATCGTCAGATCATGAAATTGAAGACAAATTATTGACCTGGTTAGGAGGTTGGGCAGGTGCTAGTAGATATAAAGTAGGGATAATGGATAAGCACTCTAATTGGAAGGAAGTGACTAGTGGTGACCCACAAGCATTTGTGTTGGAGCCTCAACTTGTAACTATATTTATTAATGACTTAGATAATACAATAGAGATCCATTTTTCAAAGTTTGTCGATGGCTCAAAGATAGGTGGCATAGTAAGTAATATAGACAGGAACATAAAATTACAAAGAGACATTGATAGATTAAATGAGTGGGCAAAACTGTTTCAAACACTTGGAACCCATTTTGGGCCAGGAAAGGATAGATCCAAGTATTTTTTAAATGGTAAGAAGCTAGGAATAGTCGAGGTACAATGAGATTTAGGGGTCCATGTCCACAGGTCACTAAAATATATTGATCAGGTAGAAGAAATAAACAAAATAACTAATAGAATGTTAACTTTTATATCTAAAGGGCTAGAATAGAAAGGGGAGGAAGGTATTGCTGCCACATCTGGAGTAATGTGTACAGTTCTGGACACCACACTTCAGATAGGATATATTGGCCTTGGAAGGAGTGTAGCACAGATTCACCAGAATGTTCCCAGATCTCCAAGGGTTAAATTACGAGGAGAGATTGTATTCTCTGGAATATAGAAGGTTAAGGGGTGATTTAATTGAGGTTTTTGGAGTTTGAAAGGAATTGATAGGGCAGATAGAGAGAAACTTTTTCCACTTGTGGGGGTGGATGGGGGTGTCTAAGGCAAGGGGGCATAACCTTAAAATCAGAGCCAGGCCATTCAGGAGAGAAGTTAGGAAACACCTCTTCATGCTAAAGGTGGTGCAAGTGCGAAACTCTCTCCCACTAAAAGTAGTAGATGTTAGTTTAATAAATCATTTAAAATTGGGATTGCTAGATTATTAAGAGATATGGAGACAAGTTGGGTAAATGGAGTTAGGATACAGATTGACCATGATCTAAATAAGTGGTAGAGCAGGCTCGAGAAGCTGAATGGAGCTGACTTTATGGGCCTAATGTATTTGCACACCTTTCTTTTCGTATATTCATCGATGTGTTCCTACAGACTGAAGGGATTGGGGATATAGTGAGCGGGTGAGCAGACCTCACACAAAAGGACACGTCTGCTAGGCCAGAATAGCTTCTTAATAGCAAGAGACCAGGAACTGTGGAGGACCAAAGGGATTTGAATGTCCAGGTACACAAAACACTAACAGTTAGTTGACAGGTGCAAAAAGTAATCAAAAAGGTGAATGGAATATTGGCCTTTATCTTGAGAGGGCTTGAATACAGAGGGGAAGATGTTATGCTTTAGTTGTACAAAGCCTCAAAGTCAGAACCCATCGAGTTTGGGCACCATACCTTGGGAAGCACATATAGACCTTGGACAGGATAAAGCACAGCTTCACCAAAATGATACCAGAGCTTAAAGGATTAAATTATGAGGACAGGTTGGATAAATATACCACCATATTAATTAGGAGCAGGAGTAGGCCATTCAGCCCGTCGAGCCTGCTCCACCATTTAACAAGATCATGGCTGATCTGTTTCTATCTCAAATTCCACACTCCCATCTACCCCCGATAACCTTTGATTCCCATGCCTAACAAGAATCTATCTGCCTCCGCCTTAAAAATATTCGAAGAACCCACCTCCACCAGCTTCTGAGGCAGAGAGATCCAAAGTCAAACAACCCTCAGAGGGAAATAATTTCTCCTCGGCTCTATGCTAAAAGGGCGACCCCTAATTTTCAAACAGTGCCCCCCTGTTCTGGACTCACCCACAAGAGGAAACATCCTCTTGTATTCCTTGGATTTTAGGACACTGAGGGGAGATCTAGAGAAACCATTTCCTCTGATGGGGAAATCAAGAAGAAGGGGACAGAACCTTAACATTACAGCTAGGCTATTCAGGAGTGAAATCTGGAAAAACATTTTCACACAAATGATAGTGGAAATTTGAAATTCTCTCCTGCAAAAAACTATGGACGCTGGGTGGTCTAATTTAATGAAAGACTGAAATCAACAGATCTTTGTTAGTTAAAGGTATGGAGTGATATGGAGCAATAACAGGTAAATGGAGTTGGGGTACTGTTCAGCAATGATCTAATTAAATGATGGAACAGTCTTATGGGGCTGAATGGCCTCCTTCTGTGTCTAAAAATTCTTCTGCTGCTGTTTAAGTTACTTACAGGCCGTTACGTGGTCAAACAATGCCGGTAGCTTTGGCAGATGATTCTACTGTGGAAATATAATTATTTTTTCATTCTTGCATCTGCCAGACCACACAGGCCTTGTAATAAAGTAAAACAAAGGAATCTCTAATGCACACACACATCAAAGTCTTATTAATTTTTCTAGCCTAGTTTGCTTTGGTCCAAAAGGACTAACTGAAGAACACTTCCTGTTAATGACTAAGAAAAGTCTCCCTGTGAATTATTACAGCTTTCATTAATGTGCCAGGTCGGCAAAGTAAAATAAAATGCTAGGCAATTTCATAACAAGCGAATGTGGGAGGTAGAAGAAAATTTGCCAACACATCGGAAATGGATAAAGCACGCACACTCTTAATAAAGACACCAAGAGGGGTTTGCGTGTAATGACGGTTTAATAATTAGCAGGTTTAAAGGGACTAAGTATCCCAGCTATATCATAGAATCATACAGAACAGAATGAGACCATTCGGACTATCGAACCTGTTCCACCTCTATTAAACCCACTGCCCTGCTCATTTTTTTTTCCGAGTATATATCCAAGAGCAGGAAGTTATCGAGTTTGACCCCTGGTTCATGTTGAGTCAGCTGATCTCTGCTAAAAGCCCCTATAGCTCTTTTCTGCTTTGCCTCTAGTAGTGATGTGTCTTTATTGTGTCTAAGGACCAGAACCACTCTTGCGCACTGCAACCAATTCTAGTCACCAAGACACAAGGGAGACATTTAATCACTGAAGGCAGTGCCGAGAAGAGCCATGAGGCTGATCCCTACTGAGTTATGAGGAAGGACTGGAGAATCTTGGGTTTGTCAACATTAGCAAGGTGTCGCCGGAGAGGTGATCTTATAGAGGTATTGCAAATAGTTAAGGGCTTGAATATGGTAGATTTGGAATAATACATAAAAATAATTGTCCTGGCCAATATTTATCCCACAATCAACATTACAAAAACAGATTATCTTCATTTTCACATTGCTGTGTGTGGGATCTTGCTGTGCGCAAATTGGCTGTTGAGTTTGCTACATTACAACAGTGACTACACTTCAAAAAGTACCTCATTGGCTGTAAAGTGCTTTGAGACATCCAGTCATCATGAAAGGCGCAATATAAATGCAAGTCTTCATTTCTTTTTTAATTTTGAGAGTAATACAAGGGGTACATGTTCAACTAATAAAAGGCAAATTTAAGACTGTTAGAAAAGTTTTCCTCACACAAAGAGTGATCAGCCCATGGAAAGGACAGTCAGGATGAGTAGTGGAGGCAAACAATAAATTTTTTTGAGACTCAATTGGATGCTGACATGGGGGGTGTTGGGAGCGGGTTGGGAATGAGTATTCTTCTGGACGGATAAGCTAAGATGAGCATTCCTTGTGATTTTTATGATAGGGCCACAACTATTGACTCAGTGGCCCTGGGTTATAAAGGGGAAAACAGCTACGTTTTACAACCCCTGACATTTGACAGGCCAGCACAAACATGGTGGCTTCCTTCTGTGTTGTATCATTGTATGATTCCATGCATTGGCCACTTCTAGATAGTGCACATATGTGAGAAAGTCAGCTAGGCACATATTCATACACGCTTGTAATGAATCCTTCTTTCATGAAGCTAACAGGAAGGTTGAGGAACATAACCTCCTTTCGATTTGGCCCTTTACAGCCTTCCGCACTCAACTTTGAGTTCAACAGTTTCAGATCATAACCACTCCTCCCATTTCTTTTAGACAGAAGGTGTTGGTAATGTTTCTGCTGTTTTCCATTTACACCTTCCCTAGCCCCATCTTTTGTTTCTTTACTTGTCCCATTACCGTCCCCTTTTGCCTTGCAGCATCATCCCTTTTGCCATTTAATCTCTCCTGCCTTCCACCCTGTTGCAGACCCTGTTTGTTCATTCCTCCACTCCCCCCTTTCCCTGCCTCTGTATTTGCTCAAAAGCTGTCACATCTCTAACTTATTCCAGTCTGACGAAAGGCCACTCTGTTTCTCTCTCCACAGACGTTGCCAAATCTGCTGGAAAACATTTGACAGATCCTGAGGATGTGAAAGGTGCTGTATTTCTTTTAACAAGTCTTTCTTTTGGTGCCTGTTCCTCACTCCTCTGAAGTCACACTTCAACAGAATGAGACACAAAGTTTAATTCTGGTTTCATCTGACCTCAGGTCAAGAATTTCCAAGCATTCAAGGGACACACCAGTTTAGCAGCAGAATAATACATTGTGTGTTACACGGTATATGGCTGCTGAGGTTTTTAGGGAGGATGTCACCTGACCTACTCTGTGATCACTGCCATGGTAGATCCACTTGTGATATATAAGAAAAAGGTTCCCCACTCTCACATCTTCCTTAGCTCCGACCAATCTATTCAGGTCAATGGTCTTCTGAAGCAGATCATTTCATTCGAAAGCAAGCTCTGGAACGTTCTATAGAGATCTACTGAGATTTAACAGAATGAGACTGTTACCGCCTCGGAGAAGTTATGCCCCCGAAGAATCTTCCCACCATCCTGACTTGGAATTATATCACCGTTCCTTCACTGTCGCTGGGTCAAAATCCCGGAACTCATGTCCTAACAGCACTCACCACGCGGACTGCAGCGGTTCAAGACAGCAACTCACCACCAACTTCTCAAGGGCAATTAGGGATGGGTAATAAATGCTGGCCTTGCCAGCGACGCTCAAAACCCAAGCATGAATATAAAACAATGTAAATTACTACCACATGCTGTAAATAAGAGGAAGGATTACAGTCCAACAGCCCACTCACAAGGAGAACTATTAAAATCACTGATTTGAGCGGAATTAGCCATCTTCAGAGACAATAAGAGTATGGTGTGCGGGTATCTGCCTTTCTTTCGCACCTTTCTTTGGTAACCACACAGGAAACTAGATAATGCACAGTACACGCAAAAGGGCAACATGGAACTCAGAAATAAAATGCTGGAGATGTCTGGTTGGCCCATTAAAATCAGCACAGTGCCAGTCATGGCTCAGCGAGTGTCAGCCTCACCTCTCGAGTCAGAAGAAGGGTTCAAAGACCACTCGAGAGACTTGAGCACAAAATTGAGGTGGAGACTCCCAATGCAGCACAGAGGGAGGGCTGCACTGCCGCAGGTGCTGCCTTTTGGATGAGATGTTAAGCTGAGGCCTCTTAGGTGAACATGAAAGATCCAATGACACTATGAAAAGAAGAGCAGGGGAGTTCTCCCTTGTGCCCTGGCCAATATTAGATGCCGTGTTCCCTACGTTATGACAGTGACTATTCTTCAAAAAATATTTCATTGGCTGTAAAGTGCTTTTTGATATTCTGAGGTCATGAAAGGTGCTTTAAGAAGTGCAAACCTTTCTTCCTGAAGACAGGTTAGTGCTTTAGTTGTGATCAGACACTACTAAAGCGTTAACCAAAACATTTCTTGTGAATGTTTTTTGTTATTATTTTTGCCAGCTGGTGTTTCCTGATGTGGGTCTGGGAAGAACATTTGTAAAGCCTGTTTTTTTAATGTTAATTCTGAAGATGTGGGCGTCACTGGCTAGGCCAGCATTTATTACCTGTCCGTTAAATGCTTGAGAGCAGGGTGGTGGACTGCCGCCTTCAACCACAGCAATCCGTGTGGTTGTTAGAGGAGAGGTAAATATGTATGATCTTGCTTATAATTTACTCCTCAAATCAATAGTGTTTGCAACATTGAATGTCAGATGTCACAGACTGAGTAATTGTACGATAAAAGAAAGACCTGCATTTATATAGCATCCTTCACATCCTCAGGATGTCCCAAAGCGTCTTGCAGCCAATGAAGCACTTTTGAAATGTAGTCACTGTTGTAAAGTAGGAAATGTTGATCATTAGACATACACTTAACAGCAACACTTATGAGTTTTAGCCGGACAATTCAAAAGTATTGCCATTTCAAACTCTGCCTACTGGTTGATCAGACCTGAATCGCATTCCAAAGTTTGTGTTCCAATGCCTACTTTTTCTAACCCCTTCTACGTGACAATGGATCAAGAAGAAAAAAAATAACTTGCATTTCTATAGCACCTTTCACAATCTCAGACTATCCCAAAGCGCTTTACAGCCAAAGAAGTACTTTTTGAAGTGTAGTCCCTGTTGTAATGTAGCAAATGCAACAGCCAATTTGTGCACAGAAAGCAATGAGGTAAATGATCAGATAATCTGTGTTTGTGATGTTGATTGAGGGATAAATATTGCCCAGGACACCGGGGAGAACTCCCTTGCTCTTCTTCAAAATAGTGCCATGGAATCTTTTACATTTGCCTGAGAGGACAGACAGGGCCTTGGCTTAGCATCTCATCTGTAAGACAGCACCTCTGACAGTGTAGCACTCCCTCAGTCTTGCAGTGGGAATGTCAGCCTGGAGTTTTGTCCTCAATTCTCTTTAAAATATGCTTTTAACCAAGTCGGACCTATACTGTAGCTGGTGCACACTCAAGGTGGGTGGTGGGTCTCACAGTGTTTATTGTTTTGGGGAATTGTATTGGGACCCAAGCTTCAAGTTTTATTCCCAGTTTCATATTGATGGAGGCCCAAAACCCACTTGACATTGACCCTAGATTATGAAAGAGTTGGATAGGGTAGATGTGGAGAAGTTGTTTCCATTTGCAGGCAAGTCAAGACTAGAAGCTTTAAATGTAAGATATTCACTAATCAATCCAATAGGGAATTCAGGAGAAACTTCTTTACCCAGAGAGTGAGAATGTGGAACTTGCTACCACATGGACTAGTTGAGGTCCCCTTAACACATGAAGGAGGAAGGAATTAAAGGTTATGCTGGTAGGGTGAGACGAAGAAGGGTAGGAAGTGGCTCGTGGGAGCATAAGTACTGGCATGGACCTGTTAGGCTGAATGGCCTGTTTCTGAGTTGTAAATATTATTTAAGACTAAGGTGGCAGCTATACTACGGCCTTGGCACTTGTCCTCTTTCAGCTTTGTGAATGGATTTAAGCCTCACCCTGTTGCTGTGTTGCTTTGCTAACCTGCTGCTATCTTCATTAATAAACTGACCACACCTGACTCAACAAGGTCAGGTGAACGTGTAACAATGGCAAGGCCATCATATTGGGAACAATGGTAGACCTATCGCAACAAGACAAAGTGTTAGCAGTTAATAAGCTCAAAGATAGAGAGTAGCTAAGATAACAGTCATATGTTCTGTTTCTTTTCTCATTTCTTTCTTTGGTGAATAATGTAAGGAGCAGCTTGACCCTTCGAAATCTGTCCAAATGAATCAGTCGGGTTATAAAAGTTTATGCAAGCATTGCCTCATCCACAAAACAGCCAAACTCAACAGTGAGCCTCAGTGATCCGCAGCACCTCCTAGATGGAGTACAAGATAATTTGGTTTGTCAGGCTAAAATAGTGATGCTTCATACTCCGTGAATGCTGTTTGTGTAATAATTACCCGGCATTTTGGAAATCAGTGCATTTTGGAACATGCTTTTGATTTGTTTGGAGATATCAGCAGAATTAATTTCCACCAACGTACAAATGCAATTGCTCACAAAAGGACCAAGGAGGATTCCCCGTTACACATCCCAAAAATTGGACTGGCACGCCAAAGGGTTTTGGTTTGAAGGGAACCAGTTTCAACTTTCAAAAGCACATTCATCTTTTCTTTAAGTAAACAGAAAGTACTGGAAGCACACAGCAGGGCTTAAAAAGAAAAAAAAAGAGAGAAAAGTTAATATTCTTGGGTGCAAACCCTTCATCAGAACTGGAGACTGTCATTTAAAGGAGCCTTTTTATGGACTTTGACAAAATGAAAAGGGAGGCAACAACAGGTTATAAAAAAACACATTTTCCCAAGTCCGTGATGCCCAACTTGCTGACCATCAGGGATTAATCAGGGTGCTGCTCATTATATTCTATTAAAATTAATTTCCGCCCCCTTCACTTTAATGGATGGAATGTCAAGGAATGAGTACATGTGATTTCCTGATGTGTTAGGACCGTGTGCCATGTGACTGACCCGCAGCCTGGACCTGTAAAAGGTATCGATCGAGAGTCAACTTAAAAAACCCTCCAACTCAGTGTCCAGAGAGTGATCAACCAGGCCAAGTTTACAGTGCCAGTAGCTTAATCTCAGAAAATGGCTCCAAGAAATGATTGATATACATTTCTGAAAATTACTTTGCAATCTTCATCCCCCTAAAGCTAAAATCATTTTCCTCTGAAAGCCTTCTGTCAATGATTAAACAGTCTAATGAACAGAATGCTGTTGGTTTGCAACCAGAAAGTTAAAGAATAGTTTTCATAATAAGCTCACAGTAAAAATGATCATTGGGAATGACTGGAAAAATTAATAAGAGGGATTAGTGCTGGCTCATAGGGAGGCTTGAAATAAAAACAGAAAGTGCTGGAAGTGCTCAGCAGGTCTGGCAGCATCTGTGGAGAGAGAAGCAAAGTTAACGTTTCAGGTCTGGGAGGCTTGCTTATTTTCTCTCTCACACACAAAATATTGCCCTAATTTCTTTTGCTCTCTGTTTCTTTCTTTTGTTTCTCTATCTGTCTCTCTGCCTCTGTGATTTTTTTTCTACGTGTGTTTCAGTTTGCCTGTTTTCTTGTCTCTTTCCATCTCTGAGCATCTATCGCTTGTGCAGTGCTCTCTCTCTCTCTCACCTTCTCAGTCTTCCATTCTCGACAGGCAACTGTTGTAGGAATGAGTCTTTCTTTCTAAGTGTGAATTGTGTGCAGCGGAGGAGGGACGTTAACACTCGGGAATGGAACCCTTTCCATCTCAGACATGCATCAAGTGCGACGCGGTCAGGCCTGGCTCGGATAGATATGGAGTAGAACTTTCTTATTTTCTGCCCAACAATGTACCTCAGTCCCGATCTCAGAAGAGCGCCCTTTACTGTAGTACCCTTATTTCTCATGTTCTTATCGGGGGCACAGTCTCAGGTTAAGGGATCAGCCGTATGGGACTGAGATGAGGAGGAATTTCTTCATTCAGAGGGTTGTGAATCTTTGGAATTCTCTACCCCAGAGGGCTGCAGCCACTCGTTGAGTATATTTAAGATAGAGGTCGATCGATTTTTGGACACTAAGGGAATAAAGGGATATGAGGATCAGACAGGAAAGTGGAGTTAAAGTAGGAGATTAGCCATGATCGTATTGAATGGCAGAGCAGGATTGAGGGGCTGACTGGCTAACTGCTGCTCCTATTTCCTGTGTTCTTCTGTGGTCACCTTCTCTGGATGAGACAATAGCTAGAGGCCAAAATCTGGGAGGTGGCAGCCCCTCCAACTCCTCTCTCCCCTTCACTCAGTGGTTCAACACAGTGAGAAGGTTGAGATTGGGAACTCACACTTTGGTGAACAATCTGCATCCTACCCTTTCCCTGCATCTTTCACCACCAGAGCACTGCTTCGTTATACCAGTATAAACACTGCAGCATTACATTGTGCATTAGGCATAGCGGGCAGGATTTGTGTTTCCTCATGAAGTGTCATCATCAGCAAACTAACTACTCCCTCCAAACCCTGACTTTCTCCATTTCTATCCTGTGTTGGCCCCCATGCTGCTGTGTGGTTCGATTCCCTTCCACAAGCATTGACCATTCTTAGTATCTGGGCAATGAAGGTCTGCAGGCTAGTCAACCATGAAGGGTAATTAACCCCCGCACACTTTCCAGCAGGGGTCATGAGGACAAGAATTGAGAGCAAGACCCTTGTCTGCTTTTGCCCTTCCAGAGTATGGGATCTAGATCAGGGGCTAGCAACCTAAATAACAAGAAGAGCCTTTTTTTTACATTTAGTCAAAAATGCCATATCTTAATAGCTGCAATACTGCTACTCAAATGCCAATAGTAATGAAAATCAGGACAGAGAAACATTTCAACATTTAAAAGGTTTCTTCAAAAAGAGTTGTGAATTAAATTATACTTTCTCACAAGTACAATGGGCTGACACTTATGCTTTGGTGGTGGGCGAAAACAATTGGAGGGCAGCATGTCGCGGAGCCACCGTGATATTAAGCACAGCGGCTCATTTAAATAGCCGCGGCATACGGCCACGCGCCCCCCCCCCCCAGGAATGACGTGGAGGGGGCGGACTGTCCAATCCCGGCAATGGCGTCAGCTGCCTTTGCACAGGTGCTGACGCCATTTTTAAAGGGCTTCAAACCCTACCATTCAATTTAAATATTTAAAGAAACATGTAATAAAAAAAAATTAAATACATTTGTTCCACCCCTCTCCCAACCCCCATAACAATTAAATTAATTACTTGCCCTCTCCCCTCCACCAAATCACTTACCTTGTCCACCTGACCTTCCCCCCCCCCCCACCCCCACAAAGAATATAAACTTTAAACTATAACCCTGCCCACCATCCCCTACACCAATGATTTAACTTTGACTCTGCTTCCTCACCCCCTCATGCCCCAGCACTGAGAATCTTACCTCCTCCTCCTCCCAACCAGTGTTCCCCAGACGGGGATTTGAAGACGTGGGAGTGCCGGCCAGTGCACAAAGATCGCCCCGGTTCAGACGGCGGGAGCGTAACGGTAACTAATGCATTAATTTTAATTAATTTAAATATTTAAATCGAACTCCCGTCGCAAGTAGCAGGGGTGGGGGGGTTGGGGGGGGGGTGGTGGTTGCTGCCATGAGGTTTTGCAACCGCCGGCAATATCGGACTGGGCCCTCTCCCAGAGGCATTTTCAGGCCCCACCTACCACGACCCCTGATTGGGGGGTGGGGGGGGGGGGGTGGGTGGGGGTAGTGGGTCAGTAAAATTCAGCCCAATGTTAATAAAAATTTAAAGAAACGAAACAAGCCATTTAATTATCATCAAAATGGGTTCAATCAAACATGGGTGGCAGCTGCATGAGTCCTTAGTGAAACACATGTGGTTCCGGAGCTGCAAGTTGCAGACCCCTGATCTAGACCAGTTGCAGCAGTTCAACGGACATCCGTGAACTCAGGGTGGACCGTGGATTGGATTTGGGATCTTCCTGGCCTGTATGGCACTGCAACACCAACTGGTGCTTATGCCAGCTGAGTCATTGAAAGCTGCTGACTACATTAGAGTCGTTTGAAGCCAATGCAATGGGGCCATCTTAAGGAGCATTATTAACTGCGCAGAGTTCTGCTCTCCATGTTTTGCAAATGATATAGAGACATCGGAGAGGGTGCAAAGAAGATTCACAAGGATGACACCAGAACTGAGAGTTTATCAGGAAAGTCCAAACAGGCTGGGCCTTTTTCCTCCATGGAAAGAGAAGACCTGCTAGAGGTCTTTAAAATTATGAAGGGATTCGACAGGGTAGATGTAGAGAAAATATTTCCACTTGTGGGGGAGACCAAAACTAGTGGGAATAAATATAAGATATTTATAAATAAATAATAATAAATTACTAATAAATTGGGAATTCCGGAGAAAGTTCTTTACCTGGAGAGTGGTTAGAATGTGGAACTCAATACCTCATGGAGTAGCTGAGATGAATAGCAAAAATGCATTTAAGGAGAAACCAGATAAACACACGAGGGAGAAAGGAATAGAACAGGGTGATTGGATGAGATGAAGTCAGGTGGAAGGAGGCTTCTTTGGAGGATAAACACTGGTGAATGGCTGTTTCTGTGCTATAAATTCCATGTAGCTCAGCAGCTGCTGTTTCCAACTCAGCTTGAATTTCTACGAGAACCTTTCCTTTTTGTTGAGAAAAGTGACACAGGAAAAGGATCTTTAGGAGATCTGGATTCCTTTAAATTGAGACTGCCGATTGCAATTAGTGAATAATCAAGAGTGTGGCAGCCAAAAAAAAACAACACCTAAAGTGGCGTTGGACACTTGACAGACGAACTAATTAACATCAGCCAGATAAAACTGCATTTCCATTCATTCCAAGTCATTCTCAGTGCCCCCCTCCCACCCACCACCTCGAGGTGCTGATGTTCCACTTGACTCACTGAGGCTTCACTGAGACACTAACCTCCTCAGCAGATTTGGCCCCGGCCGATCTCAGGCCGCATGCTTGGTTATTATCAAGCAAGACATCTTTCTTCAGATAGCAAGTGGGAATTTCGCTCTCCGTGTTATACAAATGATATAGAGACATAGGAGAGGGTGCAAAGAAGATTCACAAGTATGACACCAGAACTGAGAGTTTATCAGGAAAGTCCAAACAGACTGAACTCTCATCAGAATGTGATACCAGTTACTCAATGCAATTCTCAACAGCTGCATGTGGAGAAATGTACAGAAAGACTCCAACTTTTCTAAAGAAAATATATATTTTTAAAGGGATATTGCCATTGTACAATGCTCCTTTGTGTTGTTTTTTTGGTTAATGAGAAAGCTAGTTGAAGGCTAAGGCCCATAGTGCAGGCCCCGCCAGAATAACCCAACCATCAGTGTTTGAAGCCGACAGTCAAATTTTTAATCCATTTTTCTGCATGTTGGTATTCCACAAGAGGAATCAGATTTTCCTCCACACCAAGATGAGTCGCTGTCAGTATAGATTTGTGGCAAGGTGGTACTATAGCCTGTCAAAAAGTGTTTTAAGGCTGTCAGGACCAATTGAGCTGGTTGGTGAAGTGGGACTGAAGAGCAACAAATCAATTAGATGTTACTTTCTCACACCATTAACTGTGCAGGCAGGTGAGGCAGGAAAGAGGCGGTGGCTTCTGAGAGCTATAGTTACAGACGTAAGTACTTTTGAAGTGTAGCTACTGTTGAAAGAAATGCAGTAGCCAATTTGTGCACAGCAAGCTCCCACAAACATCAATGTGATAATGACCAGATAATCTGTTTTTTTTGTGATGTTTATCGAGGGCTAAATATGGGCCAGGACACTGGAATCAAAGATTGGCAGGCAAAACTGTAAAGGAACAAGGGGCTGCCTTTAAAGAGGAGAGAGCTTGGGTACAGTTGAGGTACATTCCCATGAGGGAGAAAAGTAGAACAATCAAAGCCAGAGATCCCTGGATAATGAAAAAGATAGAGAGTAAGATGAAACAGCAGAAGGGTGCAAATTACCGATGTCAGGATGACAATACAAGTGAGAGCCAGGCTGATTATAGAAAGTACAGAGGGAAAATTAAACAAGAAATAGAGCAGCAAAGAGAGAGTTTGAGAAGAGACTGGGAGCTAACGAAAAGGGAATCCAAAAGTATTCTGTAGGCATATAAATAGTAAATGGTGGTAAAAGGAGGGGGGCCATTTAGGAACCAAAAAGGGGATTTACGCAAAGAGGCAGAGGGCATGGCTGAGATACTAAATGAGTACTTTGCATCTGTCTTTACCAAGGAAGAAGATGCTCCCAATGTTGTAGTGAAAGATGAAGCAGTTGAGGGATTGGATGGGCTAAAAATTGATAAGGAGGTATTATTGGACAGGCTGTCCTTACTTAATGTTGATAAGTCACCAGGACCAGATCAGATGCATCAAAGGATACTGGGGGAAGTAAGGGTGGAAATTGCAGAGGCACTGGCCATAATCCTCAAATCCTCCTTAGATACAGGGTGGTGCCAAAGGACTAGAGAATTGCAAATGTTACACCTTTGTTCAAAAAAGGTGTAAGGATAAACCCAGCAACTACAGGCCAGTCAGTTTAACCTCAGTGGTGAGAAAGCTTTTAGAAACGACAATCTGGGACAAAATTAACAGTCACTTAGACAAAGGTGGATTAATTAAGGCAAGTCAGCAGTTGTTAGTCAGATTTGTTAAGGGCAAATCGTGTTTAACTGACTTGATTGAGTTTTTTGATGAGGTAACAGAGAGGCTTGATGACGGTAATGTAGCTGATTTGGTGTGCATGGACTTTCAAAAGGCATTTGATAAAGTGCCACATAACTGGGTTGTCAGCAAAGTTGAAGCCCATGGAATAACAGGGACAGTGATAGCATGGATATGAAGTTGGCTGAGTGACAAGAAACAGAGTAATGATGAACGGTTGTTTTTCAGACTGGAGGAACATATACAGTGGGTTCCCCAGGGGTTGGTGTTAGGACCACTGATTTTCTTGATCTATATTAATGACCTAGACTTGGGTGTGCAGGGCACAATTTCAAAATTTGTGGATGACACAAAGCTTGGAAGTATTGTGATCTGTGAGGAGGATAGTGATTGACTTCAAGAGAACATAGATAGGCTGGTGGAATGGGCAGAAACGTGGCAGATGAAATTTAATGCAGAGAAGTGTAAAGTGATACATGTTGATAGGAAGAACAAGGAGAGGCAATATAAAATAAAGGATACAATTCTAAAGGGGGTGCAGGAGCAGAGGGACCTGGAAATATATGTGCACAAATTGTTGAAGGTAGCAGGGCAGGTTGAGAAAGGATCCTGGGCTTTATAAATAGGGGCATGTAGCACAAAAACAAGGAAATTATGATAAACCTTTATAAAACACTGGTTCAGCCTCAACTGGAGTATTGTGTCCAATTCTGGGCACCATAGTTTAGGAAGGATGTGAAGGCAGTAGAGAGGGTGCAGAAAAGATTGGCAAGAATAGTTCCAGGGATATAGGACTTCAGTTACGTGGATAGATTGGAGAAGCTGGGGCTGTTCTCCTTGGAGAAGAAAAGATTGAGAGAAGATTTGATAGAAGTGTTCAAAATCATGAGGGGCCAAGACAGAGTAGATAGAGAGAAACTGTTCCCGTTCGTGGAAGGATCAAGAACCAGAGGACACTGATGTAATATGATTGGCAAAAGAACCAGAGGAAAATATTTTTACTCAGTGTATGGTTAGGATCTGGAATGCACTGCCTGATTGTGTGGTGGAGACAGAGTCAATTGTGGCTTTCAAAAGGGAATTGGGTTCAGGGAAAAGGCAGGGGAGTGGGACTAACTGAGTTGCTCTTGCAGAGAGGTGGTATGGATATGATGGGCCAAGTGGTCTCCTTCTGTGCTGTAACCATTCTATGATTCAATTTTAATGGGAACATTAACCCTTTAATAAATCGAAGTGTCAACTGTGACTCAGTGAGCAGCAATCTGTCCACCAACTCAGAGAGTATTGAAGCCCCACTCTAGGACTTGAGTGCAAAATGTCAAGGCTGACACTCCAATGGAGTGCTGCAGTGCTGCAGGTGCTGTCTTTTGGATGAGACGATAAACCGAGGCCTATCTGCACTGTCAGGTAGACATAAAATATCCCATGGAATTATTTTGAGGAAGAGCAGGGAGGTTGTCCCCGGTGTCCTGGCCAATATTTATCTCTCAATCAACATCATTAAAACAGATTATCTGGTCATTATCACATTGCTGTTTGCGGGATCTTGCTGTGCACAAATTGACTGCTGCATTTCCTACCTTACAACAGTGACTACACTTCAGGAGCACTCCATTGTCTGCAAAGTGCTTTGGGACGTCCTGTGGTCATGAAAGGCGCTATATAAATGCAAGTCTTCCTTTTAAAACCGGCAATAGCTGGTAATACGCAGCAGGTCAGGCAGCATCTGTGGAGAGAGAAACAGAGTTAACGTTTCAGGTTGATGACCCTCTGTCACTTTAGTGTTGTAAAATTCAGCACAAGTCCAATATTTTCATGTTTAAAATATCGTTGGCTCTTCCAGAATTAAGAATTTTTGGGCTTGAAAGGCAGGTTTGCTAATAAGCTGAAATAAAATGTTGGAAAATGCATTAAATGAAGTTGTAGGGTTGTGTTCGGCGTGATGACCCCCATGAGAAATCGCCTGCTGACATTCTAGGCTCATAAAGGAACCTGGTCAGTAGGCCAAGACAATGGAACTATAACCAACAAGACTCAGCCATTTTAGAAGAGGAGGAAGAAAATTAGGAGAGAAACTACTACAAGGGGAGGGAGACACTTTAACCCTCCTCACCCCAGCTCAGTACCTACATTAAATCCTGTAACATTACTTCCAGTTCAGTAGAGATTCCGTTTCGCACTCCACTCAGCATCTGGAGAGACACTCAGATCTGCAAGAAAGAAAAACTGGCACAGTCCAGTGTTCAGTGGCCAATTTTTCTTTTAAGTTCCTTGCAGGACAGGATGTTGGCCTTGTTCAGATTTGTAATGGGACTTGGACCACCCTTACACTTTCCCTCTCACAGAGTACCTTGGGCATTCTGGCAATTTGTTTAGCTGTTTACTTTTCTGATTTGTATTTCTGCTAAATTGCTTTTCCGAAACCCCATGAGGAAAAAAGAAACTCATGTTCTTCACATGAAAATGTTTTACATCTGTGAAGCTCCAATGAGCGCAGATTTTATTTTGGGTTGGTATTACAGTTTAACCTTTCAAAGAAAAATTGAGCCGGACATGAGAGCGAAGTGATCCCAGGAGATTGTAAATCTTTTGCAGCAAAGGCACAATTTTACTCCCTCCGTTCAACACCCAATGTTCCCAAAGAGCACTCTGCATTCCTTTCTTCATTGAGGTTGAAGGGCCAAGAGTGGGACACTCCCAAAATTGGAAAGAACAGAGGAGAAAATTAGGTTTGTCAAGAAGTAGTGTTGAATGATATCAAGTTTGGATTTTTAAAACTTGTAGATGAGGAGCTCCAGAGTTTGGAGGTTCTGGAACAACAATTATTTTTTATTCCATTTATTCATTCACGGGATGTGGGTGTCGCTGGCTAGGCCAGCATTTATTGCTCAACCCTAATTGCCCTTGAGAAAGTGGTGGTGAGCTGCCTTTTTGAACCGCTGCAGTCCTTGAGGTGTAGGTACACCCACAGTGCTGTTAAGAACTGAGTTCCAAGATTTTGACCCAGTGACAGTGAAGGAACGGTGATATAGTTCCAAGTCAGGATGGTGAGTGGCTTGGAAGGGAACTTGCAGGTGGTGGTGTTCCCATGTATCTGCTGCCCTTGGCTGTCTAGGTGGTAGAGGTCACAGATTTAGAAGGTGCTGTCGAAGGAGCCTTGGTGAGCGGCTACAGTGCATCTTGTAGATGATACACACTACTGCCACTGTGCGTCAGTGGTGGAGGGAGTGAATGTTGAAGGTGGTGGATGAGATTAGAATAAATGATGTGATGAATCTTCATTTCAAAGCAGTCAAGAAACCATAGTGTAAAAGATGTTATAATTGGAGCACAGGAAATGTGAGAGAGAAAACTCAAAGGGAGGCTGGTCTATGGCATTAAGATATAGAGACAAGAAAGAGTATGATAGATACAGAGCGGTTGAATGTTAGAGGTAAGTTAGAGATTGTCTATCAGATGTCAAGCTTCTTCTCACATTCTGCCCAGGAATGTTCCTCAGGGCAATGTCCTAGGCCCAAACATCTTCAGCTGCTTCATCAATGACCTTCCCTTCAACATAAGGTCAGTAGTGGGGATGTTCACTGATGATCGCACAGTGTTCAGTATCATTCGCAATCCCTCAGGTAATGAAGCAATCTGTGCCCATGTGCAGCAAGATCGGGACAACGTTCAGGCTTGGGCTGATAAGTGGCAAGTAATGTTCATGCCACTTTCTCAAGGGTAATTGGGGATGGGCAATAAATGCTAGCCTTGCCAGAGATGTCCACATCCCGTGAATGAATGTTTAAAAAATGACAGCCTCTCTCTTTCTCCCTCTCTCTGCCACAGTTCAGCGCTACTCCTGATCGAATACTTTTATTGCTGTAAGCTTAGTATTTGGCACAGAGATGTCTGAGCACAATTTAAGAGTCCCACCACCCCAGGAAGACTTGAAATTCCCTGCAGAAAGGCTAAGGGTTAACATTACGTTACACAAGCAGTTCCAAACTTGATCCTACATTTGGGTCCATTACCTGTTGTCTGGTTTAAAAACAACACGCGTTCTCTTCCTCATCCAGTATTTTTTAAATTTTGTTGCTTGCAAGAGTGTTCTCTTACCAGTGGGTAACCATCCTACGCATGAATAAGTCTGGCAGCTGGAAAAGTAGCCTCTACCCAAGTGATTAATTATATAGAATAGACAGAACAAATCAACTCTCTCTGTGCCCACACAGTGACGTCTCCGTGGATTGTTCTGTCAGTGTTCAGAAAACAGGCGGAAAATGGTTTGTTTTGTTTTCCTGACCTTGCACAGCTGTTTTGTGGACTTTTATAGGATGTTGAGATGATCCCCAAAATTCATCCATGGGCTGGTGGTCATAGTGTCTGATATTAAACTGTTAGCAGAAGGATTGCTTACTTTACTGGTGAAGATCATCGGAGACAGTGTGCTCAGAGATGACTCAGGCCTCACTGGTCCATTGAAGCTGCCAAAGGGTGGGGTTGTTGAAAGTACAAAAATAAAATCCCATTAACTCACCCCAGTATCTCCATGGGATAAATGCACCATATGGCATGACACGAAAGCCAACTTGGGCCAGGAGAAGCTTTCCAGCTGCTGCATCACCTGGTCGGATTACCAGGGCAGTGTCAGTAACAAATGAGCAGGCTTCCGCAGCCCTGGGCTGTGGTTAGATGTATCTCCTCTAACTGCCCTCCACCAAGCTCTCACCATTGGTCAATGGGTTGCCTGACATGTCCATCTCTGGGGGGGCCCGCCTTCTCACAGCCACTTGGAAAACGAACAGAACTGCCTGGATCGTTCTTCAACTCTCAATTAAACAGCCTTTTCTCCACATCTCCAATATTTTAACAAGTAATAACCAAAAGTGTTCAAAAAAATAAGAAAAAACATGATGCCCCTGTGATATTTCGCCTTGGTTATTTTCAGCAGTGTCCGAGAGGTTAATCTTTAATTTCTGGAGATTCCAGGGCAATTCAACCTTCTGGAAGGTTGAACGACTGTGTTAGGGAGGGGAAGACATGCAGGGTTTCAATTACACTGCTGCAGGTATATTGGATTCCCAGGTGTGTACTGCTCACACCTAATGCCACAACCTATCTCCACTGGATCCCTGGATCAACCTCTGTTGGCTCATGGCTGACTCCTGTCCTCCTTGGCTCTGTGATTCCACTCGACAGACTCTAGCAGGGCAACCACTGGTAGTCTGTCTCTGAAACCAGCCAAATAAAACTCTGGCTACAAGAGAATGTCAGAGTTTGGGAATTCTGCCACAAGTAACTCATCTACTGACTCCCCAAAGCCTGTCCACCATCTGCAAAGCACAAGTCAATAGTATGATGGAATACTCTCCACTTGTCTAGATGAGTGTGGCTCCAGCAACACTCAAGAAGCTCAACACCATCCAGGACAAAGCAGCCTGCTTGATCAGCATAAACATTCACTCCCTCCACCACCGACGCACAGTGGCAGCAGTGTGCACCATCTACAAGATGCCCTGCAGCAACTCACCAACATTCCTTCAACAGCACCGTCCAAACCTACGACCTCTACCACCTAGAAGGAGAAGGGCAGCAGATGCATGGGAACACCACCTGCAAGTTCCCCTCCAAGCCACACACCATCCTGACTTGGAAGTATATTGCCGGTTCCTTCACTGTCACTGGTCAAAATCCTGGAATGCCCTTCCCAATAGCACTGTGGGTGTATTATAACAGGACTAGTAATCCAGAGGCCCAGGCTAATATCCTGTGGGCATGGGTCCAAATCGCACACAGTAGCTGGTGGAAATTAAATTTAATTAATTAATCAATTTCATTAATAAATCTGGAATTGAAAGCTAGGTTCAGTAACTGTGCCATGAAACTGTCATCGATTGTCATAAAAACCCATCTGGTTTATTAATGTCCTTTAGGGAAGGAAATCTACCATCCTTACCTGGTCTGGCCTACATGTGACTCCAGACCCACAGCAATGTGGTTGACTCTTAGTGGCCTAACAAGCCACTCAGTTGTCAAGGGCAATTAGGGATGAACAACTAATGCCGGCCTTACCAGCAATACTGACATCTCATGAATAAAACAAAAAGGTAGCTCCTGAACCCATTCTCTCTTTTCAAATGGTCTCCAAATCTGGATGTGTCAAGTTGCCTCCATGCTGCCTACAGTGGATCGCACTCAAGAGTCAGAATGGCATGGGTTTAAGTGTCAATCCACAGATTTGAGCAAATAATCCAGGTTGACACTTACAGTGCAATACTGAGGGAGTGCTGCACTGTCAGAGGTGCAGTCTTTTGGATGAGAAGGTAAACTGAGGGCCTGTCTTCCCTCTCATGTGAATACTAAAGATCCCATGGCACTATTTCGAAGAAGAGCAGGGGAGTTATCCCTGGTGTCCTGGCCAATATTTTTCCCTCAACTAACATCACCAAGAAAAAAAACATTATCTGCTCATTATCACATTGCTGTTTGTGGAATCTTGCCGTATGGAAAATGGTTGCTGCGTCTCCTACATTACAACAGTAACTGCACTTTAAAAGTACTTAATTGGCTGCAAAGCGCTTTGGGATGTCATGAAATTGTGAAAGGCGCTAGATAAAGACAATTCTTTCTAACTCAAAATTCGGTGAGTCAAACTGCTGTACCATCATTGCCCACATGAGGGCAGTCGTGAGCACAGACCACAAGCAGCTGACAGCAAGGTGAAGATGAATGGAGTGGTCCTTATTTAAATCTAGTTAGGTTAGATTGGAAACTTCATTGCATTGGATTTAGAAGCCACACAAACACTGTGAAAATCTGAGTAATTATGCAAATATAGAAATAAATACAAACATATGTGCCTCAACTCTTACAGACAGTAGGGATGATTAAATCATCAAAGAGGAATACCTAATTGCCCCTTTCCAGACGGGGACAAAACTAATTTCAAATTGTGACAAAACTAGCTTAAATAAAAACATCAAATTATAATGTTGTTCCCTTTATCCACAGTGCATTACAGTCCCTGCAGTGCCCACCAGTTACAGAAGCAAGGGAGTTCTCCCAGTGTCCTGACCAATATTTACCCTTTAACCAACATCATGACAAAACACATTATTACATTGCTGTTTGTGGGATCTTGCAGTGCAAAGCACTTCATTGGCTGTAAAGCACTTTGAGGTGAACTGAGGTCATGAAAGGTGCTATGTAAATGCAGGTCTTTCTTTATTAAACCTCTGGGATCTCCATGCCCCTCAAATTCTGGCCTCTTGTGCATTCCCAATTTTGATTAAAAGCAAAGTACTGCAGATGCTGGAAATACACAGCAGGTCCGGCAGCATCCGTGGAGAGAGAAACAGAGTTAATATTTCAGGTCTTTCAAGGACCTTTCATCAGAACTGGCAAAAGTTAGAAAAGAATTAGGTTTTAAGCAAGTGAGGGGGTTGGGGAACGAGAACAAAGGGGAAGGTGTTTGATAGGGCAGAGGGAGATTAAATAACAAAGCTGTCCTGTGATAAAGGCAAAGCGTGTGTTAATGCTTGTGGTGAAAGACAAAGCAATAGTCCAGAGAGAGTGTTAATAGCAGAATAATCAGCAGCTCTGATTTTAATTGCTCCATTGGCAGCCGGGCCTGCAACTGTCTATGCCACAAGCTCTTGAATTCCCTCCTTAAACTGCTCCACCTTTAAGTCACTCCTTAAAACAACTACTTATTTCTTTTACAAGTTAGAGTGGATAGGAAGTTTCCTCTGGCTGGTGAGTCTAGAACACAGTCTCAGAATAAAGGGCAGGCCATTTAAGACCGAAATGAGGAGGAATTTCTTTACTCATAGGGTGGTGATTCTAGAATTCTCTACCTGACAGGGCTGTGGAAGCTAAATCATTGAGCATATTCAAGACAGAAATCAATAGATTTCTGGATATTAATAACATCAAGGGATATGGGGTTAGTGGGGGAAAATGGCGTAGAGGTAGATGATCAACCATAATCTGTGTGAATGGCAGAACAGGCTCGATGGGCTAAATGGCCTAATTTTTGCTCTTATTTCCTATGTTCTGATAGCAGCTTCATAGGAGTGTTATAAAACAAAATAGGATACCGAGCCACACAAGGAGATATTAGGACAGGTGACCAAAAGCTTGGTCAAAGAGGTTGGTTTTGAGGAACAACTTAGAGGAGGAAACAGATATAGTGTAGAGAGGTGGAGAGGTTTAGGGAGGGAATTTTAGAGCTTAGGGCCCAGGCAGCTGAAGTCACAGCTGCCAATGGTGGAGAGATTAAAACTGGGGAAGCTCAAGATGCCCCTTCTCAAGGGCAGTTAGGAATGTACAATAATGCTGCCTGTGTCAGGGACACCCACATCCCATGAATGAATAATAAAAAAGGACAAAATAGAAAATGCTTGGAGGGTTGTTGGGCTGGAGGAAGATTATAGAGATAGGGAGAGGTGAAGCCATGGAGGGATTTGAAAACAAGAACTTTAAAATGAAGGTGTTGCTCAACCAGGAGCCAATGTAGGTCAGTGAGAACATGGGCGCTAGGGGACTGGGATGGTGTGAGCTGGGGGGGGGGTGGGATGGGATGGTGTGAGCTGGGGGGGGAGGTGGGATGGGATGGTGTGAGCTGGGGGGTGGGATGGGATGGTGTGAGCTGGGGGGGGGGGTGGGGTGGGATGGGATGGTGTGAGCTGGGGGGGGGGTGGGGTGGGATGGGATGGTGTGAGCTGGGGGGGGGGTGGGGTGGGATGGGATGGTGTGAGCTGGGGGGGGGGTGGGATGGTGTGAGTTGGGGGGGGGTGGGATGGTGTGAGTGGGGGGGGTGGGATGGTGTGAGTGGGTGGGAGGGATGGTGTGAGCTGGGGGGGGGGTGGGATGGTGTGAGCTGGGGGGGGGGGTGGGATGGTGTGAGTTGGGGGGGGTGGGATGGTGTGAGTGGGGGGGTGGGATGGTGTGAGTGGGTGGGGGGGATGGTGTGAGTGGGTGGGGGGGGGATGGTGTGAGTGGGTGGGGGGGGGTGGGAGGGATGGTGTGAGCTGGGGGGGGGGTGGGATGGTGTGAGCTGGGAGGGGGGGTTGGGATGGTGTGAGCTGGGGGGGGTTGGGATGGTGTGAGCTGGGGGGGGTGGGATGGTATGGTGTGAGCTGGGGGGGTGGGTGGGATGGGATGGTGTGAGCTGGGGGGGGTGGTGGGATGGTGTGAGCTGGGGGGGGGGGATGGGATGGTGTGAGCTGGGGGGGGGGGGGGTGGGATGGTGTGAGCTGGGGGGGGGGGTGGGATGGTGTGAGCTGGGGGGGGGTGGGGGTGGGATGGTGTGAGCTGGGGGGGGTGGGGTGGGGGTGGGATGGTGTGAGCTGGGGGGGGTGGGGTGGGGGTGGGATGGTGTGAGCTGGGGGGGGTGGGGTGGGGGTGGGATGGTGTGAGCTGGGGGGGGGTGGGGTGGGGGTGGGATGGTGTGAGCTGGGGGGGGTGGGGGTGGGATGGTGTGAGCTGGGGGGGTGGGGGTGGGATGGTGTGAGCTGGGGGGGGTGGTGGGGGTGGGATGGTGTGAGCTGGGGGGGGGGGGTGGGGTTGGATGGTGTGAGCTGGGGGGGGGGTGGGGTTGGATGGTGTGAGCGGGGGGGTGGGATGGTGTGAGCTGGGGGGCGGGGACTGGGATGGTGTGAGCTGGGGGGGGGGTGGGATGGTGTGAGCGGGGGGGGTGGGAAGGTGTGAGCTGGGGGGCGGGGACTGGGATGGTGTGAGCTGGGGGGGGTGGGGATGGTGTGAGCTGGGGGGGGGTGGGGGATGGTGTGAGCTGGGGGGGGGTGGGGGATGGTGTGAGCTGGGGGGGGTGGGGGGATGGTGTGAGCTGGGGGGGGTGGGGGATGGTGTGAGCTGGTTGGGGGGGGGATGGTGTGAGCTGGGGGGGGGGTGGGGGATGGTGTGAGCTGGGGGGGGGTGGGGGATGGTGTGAGCTGGGTGGGGGTGGCGAAATGGGATGGTGTGAGCTGGCGGGGGGGGAATGGGATGGTGTGAGCTGGGGTGGGGATGGTGTGAGCTGGGGGGGAGCGTTGGGGGATGGTGTGAGCTGGGGGTGGGCGTTGGGGGATGGTGTGAGCTGGGGGTGGGGGTTGGGGGATGGTGTGAGCTGGGGGGGGGTTGGGGGATGGTGTGAGCTGGGGGGGGGGGAATGGGATGGTGTAAGCTGGGGGGGGGGAATGGGATGGTGTGAGCTGGGGTGGGGATGGTGTGAGCTGGGGGGGAGGGTTGGGGGATGGTGTGAGCTGGGGGGGGGGAATGGGATGGTGTAAGCTGGGGGGGGGGAATGGGATGGTGTGAGCTGGGGTGGGGATGGTGTGAGCTGGGGGGGAGGGTTGGGGGATGGTGTGAGCTGGGGGGGGGTTGGGGGATGGTGTGAGCTGGGGGGGTGGGGGATGGTGTGAGCTGGGGGGGGGTGGGGGATGGTGTGAGCTGGGGGGGGGATGGTGTGAGCTGGGGGGGGGGGAATGGGATGGTGTGAGCTGGGGGGGGGAATGGGATGGTGTGAGCTGTGGGGGGGGGGATGGGATGGTGTGAGCTGGGGGGGGGGAATGGGATGGTGTGAGCTGTGGGGGGGGAATGGGATGGTGTGAGCTGTGGGGGGGGGGATGGGATGGTGTGAGCTGGGGGGGGGAATGGGATGGTGTGAGCTGGGGGGAGTGGAAATGGGATGGTGTGAGCTGGGGGGGGGGAATGGGATGGTGTGAGCTGTGGGGGGGGAATGGGATGGTGTGAGCTGTGGGGGAGTGGAAATGGGATGGTGTGAGCTGGGGGGGGGGGAATGGGATGGTGTGAGCGGGTGGGGGGGAATGGGATGGTGTGAGTTGGGGGGGGGGAATGGGACGGTATGAGTTGGGGGAAATGGGATGGTGTGAGTTGTGGGGGGGGGGGAATGGGATGGTGTGAGTTGGGGGAAATGGGATGCAGAGTTTTGGATGAGCTCAAGTTTAAATAGAGTAGAATCTGAGAAACCAGCCAGGAATGCATTGAAATAGTGAAGTCTGGAGGTAACGAGGGCGTGAATGAGCTACCTCCTTGACCAAGCTCTTGGTTACATATCCTATTCCCTTAACGTGGCAAATTTTGTTCCCTAAGCGTCCTAGTGAAACACCTTAGGCTTCCCCTCCCCCACCATTATAGGTGCTATATAAATGCAAATTTTTGCTGCGGCCCCCCAAAGAGGCGCACTAACGTCATCTCCGCCGGAAGTTGAATCCAATGTCAGTTATTCCAAAGCTTCAATGTGTAAAAGCCTCCAGGAGCAGCGAGTGGGAGAGAGATTATTCAGTATCACATCCTGAAAGAATAAAAATTAAAAAAATTAATTGTGCGCCGAACACGTTGTGGGCGACCGTGATGGACAGGCATTCCACCCAATCAAACAGCAAGGGGCGGGGGGAAATTGGTCTCGAGACCATGGACTGAGAGGGAGAATTGTCCAATCAACGATATGGGCGGGGGGAGGAATTACGCGGCGCCCGCTATGATTGGCGCAGTGATTGTCCACTAATCGGAGAGCGAGGGCGGGGGCAAGCTATGATTGACAGCGAGTTCTCCAGTCAAACGATGCTGCCTCTCGGGAGAGGCAGCACCAGTTATGATTGACGAGGGGTGTGTTCAATCCAGTGATGGGGGCGGGGATATGGTTTGGACCAATCAGGAGGCGGTTCTGGGCGCCAATCAGAGGCGCGGGATTTGAACTGGCGGCGGTTGGTGGGCGGGCGGCGTGGCGCGGGCTTCGGCAGACGGACAGTGGCCGGCATTGGAGGAAGATCCAACTGTCCATTATCATCAAAATATAATGATGAAAGCTGTGTGAGTACACAACAACTCCTCTCTTATTATTGATTTTATATCGTTTTTTTGTTGGTTCAACCCTCTGCTTTATTTCATTTTTTTTGATAGTTGGGGAGGTGCAGTAAAAAACTTGCTTTGAAGTTAGAAATCACCTTATTTTTCTCATCCTGTCTCTTCAAAAATATGACCATTTATAAAATTATTTCAATAAAATGTTGAATTATGATTTTTAATAGATTTTTTAAAAAAAATCCACCTTTTAAAAATATCAATTTTTTAAAGTAACTTATTTGTTTTCATTGATTACATTTATAAAATTAACGTTTTGTCTTTTTTTTTTACATAGTTTTGTTCTTGTCTGCACAGGTTGATGTTTTAAAAACAGTTGTCCAATATTTTGGCAAGGGTTATCATTCTTTCCCCCCCCCCCCCTTTATGGTGCTTTGATTAACTTTTTATGATTTTTTTTTATATAAATGACTGAGTTCGTTTCTTAATTGTGCGAAGGGAAGTTATTGAAACCGAAACAATAGCAGCATCAACAGGGGGGAAATGGGTGGTCTATGTTCTAGTCTTGGACAACAGTTACTCTTGTAACTGGAAGGGGGTGACAACAACAACAACCTGCATTTGTTAACATGGCGACATGTCCCAAGGAGCTTCCCAGGATTGTGTCATTCTAGTGTCCTGTGGTGTGAATTATAGCTGAGTATTTAACTTTCTTCCCTCTCAAACTTACTTGCTAGTTCCTTTTTTGTTAAAAAAAAAATGTAGACCGGTTTCTGGTTTCACAACTTGCATTTATATAGTACCTTTATAGCTGTAGGCTGTCAAGTCCCTGGGCCCTGATGGACTTCATTCTAAGGTCTTAAAAGGAGTGGCTGGTGAGAGAATTGATGTGTTGGTTTTAATTTTCCAAAAGTCTCAAGATTCTGGGAAGGTTCCATTCGACTGGAAAATTACGAATGTAACTCCTTTATTCAATAAGGGAGGGAGACAGAAAGCAGGAAACTGCAGGCCAGTTAGCTTAACATCTGTCTGGGAAGTGTTAGAAGCCATTAAAGAAATTATCGCAGGGCACTTAGAAAAATTCAAGGAATCAGGCAGAGTCAACATGGTTTTGTGAAAGGTGGAGGTACTGTACTTAGATTTCCAGAAAGTATTTGATAAGGTGCCACATCAAAGGTTATTGCAGAAAATAAAAGCTCATGTTGCATGGAAAGAAGATTGGCTAGCTAACAGGAAATGGAGAGTAGGCATAAATGGGTTATTTTCTGGTTGGCAAGCTGTAACGAGTGTGAGCCACAGGGTTCAGTGCTGGGGCCTCAACTTTTTACAATTTGTATAAATGACTTGGATGAAGGGACTGAAGTGTGGTTGCTAAATTTGCTGATGACACACCAATAAGTAGGAAAGAAATAAGTTGTGAAGAGGACTTAAGGAAGCTACAAAGGGATATAGATAGGTTAAGTGAGTGGGCAAAGACCTGGCAAATGGAGTACAATGTGGGAAAATGTGAAATTATCCATTTTGGCAGGAAGAATAAAAAAGCATATTATCTAAATGGTGAGAGATTGCAGAGGGATCTGGGTGTGCTAGTACATGAATCATAAAGGGTTAGTATGCAGGTACAACAAGTAATTAGGAAAGCTAATAGAATGTTATTGTTTATCGTGAGGGGAATTGAATACAAAAGTAGGGAGGTTATGCTTCAGCTATACAGGCATTGGTGAGACCACATCTGGAGTACTGTGTACAGTATTGGTCTCCTTATTTAAGGAAGGATGTAAATGCATTGGAAACAGTTCAGAGAAGGTTTACGAGACTAATAACTGGAATGGATGGGTTGTCTTATGAGGAAAGGTTGGACAGGCTAGGCTTGTATCCGCTGGAGTTTAGAAGAGTAAGAGGTGACTTGATTGAAACATATAAGATCCTGAGGGGTCTTGACAGGGTGAATGTGGAAAGGATGTTTTCTCTAGTGAGAGAATCTAGAACTAGGGGTCACTGTTTAAAAATAAGGGGTAGCACATTTAAGACAGATGAGAAATTATTTCTCAGAGGGTCGTGAGTCTTTGGAACTCTCTTCCTCAAACACGGTGGAAGCAGAGTCTTTGAATATTTTTAAGGCAAAGGTAGATAGATTCTTGATTAACAAGGGCGTGAAAGGTTATCGGGGGTAGATGGGAATGTGGAGTTGAGGTTACAGTCAGATCAGCCAGGATCTTGTGAAATGGTGGAGCAGGCTCAAGGGGCCGAATGGCCTACTCCTAATTTGTATGTTAATGTAGTAAAACATCCTGAGATGCTTCATAGAAATGTTATTAAATAAAAATGACACTGAGTCACACATGTAGATATTAGGACAAGTGACCAAAAGTTTGGTCAAAGAGATAGGTTTAAAGGTAGAAAGAGAGGCAGAAAGATTTAGGGAGGGAATCTCTGAGCTTGGAGCATAAGATGGAAAGAGGGGAATGATTTATGGTATAAAAATTGTTTAATTCTGGACACCATGTTTTAGGATTTCTGAGAGGGTGCAGAAGGAGGTTTATGTGAATGGTACTGTAGGTGAGGACATCCGTTACGTGGAGTATTTGGAGGTTGTTCTCCTTTAGAGCAGAGAAGGTTAAGAGGTAATTTGATAGACATGTCCAAAGTTATGAGGGGTTTTAAAAGATTAAATAAGGATAAACTGTTTCCAGAGGACTTAGATTTAAATTAATTGGCAAAAGAGCCAGAGGTAGATGAGGCAATGTCTCTAAGATCATCAGATTTCAGACATTTTCTGCATTTGTTGATTTATTGGCATGTTATTTCATTAATATGAATAACTTTCTGTAAAGGCACTCAGCCTCTGGGTGGCTGATCCTGCCTTTTGGAAGTTGGGACAGAGGGTTTGTACTCTTAATTGGAAGTGATCTGTCGAAAGAAAGACTTGCATTTATATAGAGCTTTTCATGACTGCTGGATGTCACAAAGCACTTTACAGCCAATGAGGTACTTGAGAAGTGTTGTCACCGTGTAATGTAGGAAATATGGCAGCCAATGTACACACAACAAGTTCTCTCAAACAGCAATGTGATAGTGACCTGATATCTATTTTGTATGATGTTGATTTAAAGTTGAATGTGGCCAGGACGCCAGGGATAACTCCTCTGCTCTTCTTCGAAATAGTGCCATGGGTCTTTTACATACACCGGAAAGGGCAGACTGGGCCTCAGTTTAAAGTCTCATCCAAAAGTCAGCACTTCCTTGGTATTGCCCTGGAGTATCAGCCTTAATTTTTGTGGAGTGGGGCCTGAAGCCAGAACCTCGTGACTCAGGCGAGAGCGCTCCCAACTGAGCCACTGCTGACGAGATAAAAGTTTGAGAACTGATCTTCTGGAGTGTATCTCTGGACAGTTTAGTCATCCTGTGTTCTTTAAGTCTTTACTATATAATGCTGTTACAGGTGACATCTCTAGCAGCACTAAAAATAAAGGTGATACTAGGATTCATTAAATGGTAGTTCTTGTCAGAGAAGCCCTGGGTAGTAAATATCAATTCCCTCTCTGGAGGAAGAAGCCATAGGTGGGCTGAGGTGCTTCCAACCTCTTCACACTGGCCTGCAATGGAATTTCCTGATTGCTGGAACTGTACAAGCCTTCCCCAGACATAGTCAGAAGTGAATGTGTGAATGTGACTTGTATGCAGTAGCATGTGAATACAGTTTGTTGCTGTGGAATTCATGCTGTTGTAAAAGTGGCAGGTTGTTGGTGTTGCTGTTTGGCAACATAGAATGGACATTACTAAAGGACTGAGATTTCTCATTACAGAAATCAAATCCTGGGAAACCTAATGAGCTTTTCCTTTAGAGTCACAACACTTTCATTTTACCCATTCTTTGCCTCCTCCTCCCTCCAATGTATTCTGTAAATTGATTGGAACTATGTGATGGAAAGCTGTTTAATTAGAAAAAATAATTGAATATAGAAATATATTTTTAGAATGCTCATGAACATTACTTCTATCCTGGTAGAATTGTCACTTGCAGTGTATGCAAAGTGAGAATTAGTGCTTTAACTCCCATTTCCCACAGGACGGTGATGAGCACTGAGGCCTTGCCTTTGAGTTATGCAAGAGGTTTAGTAGAATATGGAAGTAGGTGCTTTATTAATATCCTGAAAACCAAGGTTGAGAAACAAGTAGTTGTCTGAAAGCAATTAATATGAATGGAATGGATGGGCTTGTTTGATGTCTAAGTGTCAGTTACAAACTCATTCTAGTATCCTATAATGTGCTGAGGGACATGAAAGTCATTTCTATATCCATATGGTGTCTTCTGCAAGCAAACACCTAGATGAAAATAATACATCATTGAGACCACCCTCTGTGTGTATGTGTATTCTATAAAAATAGTTAAATTGCATTTTGAAGCATAATGTGCCATAGGATTTTCAGTGATGTTGGTAGATTGCTAAAGGTTTTAGTCTGGTAATTCAATATATCATCGAATCTAGTTATGCTACTGTCTTACAACAAGCTCTAGCTTATAGAAATATGTAAATCTGCTGATTGCAGTGACAAATTGAATCTCAATTCTTGAACGTGGATGAATTTTCTTTGTGGCTACAAGCTAAATAAACATTTTACTTGGGTAGCTTCCTGTCAAATAATGGAATCTTTATTTCAAATCCTTATTGATAACTCAAACACTTATTGACTTTCAATACAGGAAAAAAGTCAGTTTATCCATTGAAGCTCATCTCTATCATAAGTTTCTCTCATTTTAACATTCGACTTTAGCTTGAACATCCCCAGTGTTTTATTTTATACTCGGCTGCTTGTTAGATGTATTTGACATTATTTTCCCTTTTCGTCCTTTGATCTTTGAAGTAATACCCTGGCTTTATCTTTATTAATGCTATTTAATGTATCCTTGATGAGACCCAGAACCACTGCCTCGCTCAACTAAAGTTCAGGTTACTCTAATCTTCCTCATATTGCATCCCTTTTCCAGTTTAATCCTCTTTGTACTTCTCTTAGTTACTTTTTGCATGTTTTCCTATTCCTATACCTGTCTTGTGGAGTAGGGACCAAAACTGATTGCATGTTGTTGAATAAACTTAGGAACAGGAGTCCATTTAGTTCGACCATGACTGATCTGCACCTCAACTCCATTTACTCAACTTTGTTCCACATCCCTTGATGCTGACACCCAACAAAAATCTATTTCAGTTGACCCAGCATCTACAGTCTTTTGGAGGAACGAGTTCCAGATTTTCACTACCCTTTGTATGGAAAAAGTGCTTCTTGGTTTGTCTCCTAAATGGGCTAGCTCTAATTTTAACAAAATGCCTCTTTGTTCTGGATGCCATAGTTTCCATGTATCCCCCCTATCAAATCACTTAATCATTTTAAATACCTGAATTAGATCATTTCTCAACTCCAGGAAATACAAATAAAGTTTCTCATGAGTTAACCCTTTAAAAACCTAGTATCATTCCAGTGAATCTGTACCATATGCCTTCCAAGGCCACTAAATCTTTCCTGAGATGTGGGCCGGAATTTTACGCTGCCCCAGCGAGTCAGATGGTGGCGTAGGGGCAGCGTAAAATTGAGTGGCAGGCTCCAGGAGCCCTACCCGCCCCGATTCTGCCTCCGGACAAGTTTACGGAGGTTAGGTGGGCGGGGGGTGGGAAACTGCCCACAGGGTGCCCGATTGAGGGCCGCCCCCGCCTCCCAACCCACCCCCGGACTCCAAGATGCCCACCACCCCCCAAATGACCACCCTACCCTCACCAGGGCACGACCGATCCCCCACACTCTCGGATCCATGGTGTCAGCTGGGCTGCAGTCCCAGCAGTGGCCACTGCTCCCGGTGGTGCTGCTGAGACTGAGCTGCTGGCCCGCTGATTGGCCGGCAGCTCACTGAGGCGGGACCTCCTCCCTCAAGTGGGTGGAAGTCCCACCTTGGGCCAATTAAAGCCTGGGGGTCTGTAAAATATGGGACGGATCCCCAGGCTGGGCGGAAGCAGGTTCGTCACCGACATTTGCGTCAGAGTCCGGCTCCCTTCCGCCCACTGTAAAATTCCGGCCATGGTGCCCAAATCTGAACACATTGCTGCAGATGGGGTCTGAGCTAGGTGCTACACCTGAAGATTTGCTTCCTCAATTTTGAATTTTGATCCCCTTGAGATGTAGGCCAATATTCCATTAGCCTTTTTGAGTACTTTTTGTACCTGTGCACTAGCTTTTCGTGATTTGTTGCTGGTACCACTCTGCTTTTGCCTCGCTACTGACCTGAACCCTCTGAAGGCAGTTTCCTCCATAGTCTGCATGTAGGTGCGTCAGTCAGATTGTTGGTGGAATCTGGCTGAGTATAGTCTGTTGGGATACATCATCTGCAGATTACTCTGGCTGCTGTTCTTTTTGCAGGGCAACTGGAAGCATGGTTGACTGTGGCTAGAATGTTTTTGACAAAGCATTCAACATTATGGTTAGTGAGGCATTCCTGTACCTTGATGCCATTGTGTCTTGTGTGCCAGCTTACTTTGGATATGGGACCCGTCTGCATGCACTAGTTGTGTTCACCTCAGTGCAGATGTGGGTGGGCAAAATTCTTCTTGTACAACCTGACCTGTCTCTTATTTATCATCCTCTCCCAAATGCCGCCCAGATAACGGGAATTTCATAAAATCAATTGATAATGAATAATAGTGCTGTAAGTTGAAATACATGGTTGTAGAATGATTACAGCAAAGAAGGAGGCCATTTGGCCTGTCACATTTTTGCCAGCTCTCTACAAGAGCAACTCAGCTAGTACCGCTCTACTGCCTTTTTCCCCCATAGCCCTGCAATTTTTTTGCCACAAAGTCCATGAGAAACCAGTGTCAACAGGAGAAAAGTGAAGACAAAAGAAGCATGTGATGTACACTTTAGTGTGTTTATTCTATGGGCTATATAAATGCATTTGCGTGGCAATCCTTGACCATCCATTTATTGGAGAATTATACATTGTGCAAGCTTGAATGTTGTCAAATAGCACCTTGTCACCAAATTAATTAAATTATGTTCCCTTCATCGATTTGAGGCGAGAGTATCTGTTAGCAGTCCTAATCTATTGGAAAAAGTGCATATGTAAAGTGTGCTGACATTACTGATCTCCACCCACTATTCCTGATTGACAAAAGCTGTTTTGTGTTCACTCATAAATCCATCCTGATGGAAAATCCAGGCTGGTGTCCCTCCAAAGTTGGGGAGACAAATGTAATTCACATTTAACTAAGTCAGTTCTTGATGTGAAATAATTTGTAGCCACCTGCTTAATGAAGTCCTAATTTTAATTCAGAAAATTGTCTTACTATATACAGGCGGATCCAGACTCCTAGAAGACCAATAAAGAAACCATCAAATAACAACCTCAAAGACCCAGTTGGTGTAAGTATCAGCAAAGCTTTTTGCTGCAAGATTTGATGAGTCTACCCAGAGAATATTTATGCGATGATTGTTTGGAAATGAATGCTACCTGCAGTGATATAAATTTTTAAGGGATGGCTTTTCAGTTAATATGCTGCAATACATTTTTCAATTTCACACAAATCTCCAATTTAAATCAACACATGTTTCATTCATTGTGATATTTCCAGGCCCGCAAGTTTGCTGTGATTGAATGACAATTGCTATTATTACATGCAATTCTGAATTGCTGCAAATGCTTTGGGGATTGCATTTCACTATTCTGTCTTTTTTTTTACTCTTGATCTTGTTGGATGAGACTTCAGTTTTACAATATGCTCAATTTAAAGCTTTTTTTTGTGTAAAAAGATTTATTCTTGGCATTCATGTTGGTTGTCAGGTTTATTGTCGGGTCAGACCACTGACCATAGAAGATACGGAATGTTGTGTTGAACTTATCAGTAACACCACAATACAGCTGCATCCTCCTGATGGGATTAAAGTCAACAGGAATGGAGAATTCAAAGAGGTAACCTGAAATATGAATCTAAACGCAGCAATCTATTTATTTTTATTTGTAAAATTGATGTATGATACTGAATTCACTGTCTTGGATTTTTAGATGCAGTATTCTTTTAAAGAAGTGTTTGGTGCCTTTACAACCCAGAAGGAACTATTTAATGTTGTTTCACGGCCTCTTGTGGAAGATCTGATTCATGGCAAAAATGGTATGTTAAACCTTATTAAGTGCACGATGCAAAACAGGTGGGAGTACTTTTTGACTCCAGGGGAAAAAAACAATATTGTTGTAGAAAACATTTACACAGTTTATGTCTTTATAATTATATCAGAAATCATTCCAGCATTAACACTGATTCAAAGTTCTTGAACGCTTGCAATTCTCATCCTCTTGTAAGTGCTTTATCTCAACATCTAAAATGAACTGTCCTGTGCTAGGAACAAGATTTCAAGCCTTCAAGATCAAATGGAATGGGTATTTGAGGGTATGACTGATGTGACTTTATCTGATTTCATAAGTTTATAGCTTTATTGTACCATATCAACAAATAGCCAGAGCAGTGAGTTTTATTACTGGTACCAGAATGTGGGGAAATTACAGTCTAGTTTGCTCATACTTGGAAGGAAGCAAGAGTATTGCTGTACCTGAAGTTGATGTCTGCTGTCTGTCAGGTTTGCTGTTTACTTACGGTGTTACTGGAAGTGGGAAAACACACACAATGACTGGATCTCCTGGAGATGGAGGCCTTCTGCCCCGTTGCTTGGACATGATTTTTTGTAGCATTGGACCATTCCAAGCAAAGCGATATGTAAGTATTAGTGTTGAGATGATTTGCGACATCGTATCAAAGATGAATGCAGTTTAATTAAGGAGTTAATCCTTGCAAGGCAATCTTTTCTTGAAAGAGAATACTTACTTTGATCATCTATTTTACTTAACTGTTTGGCTTTGTTCCTTGATGGGTGGCTGCCTTCAAATTGAAATGCTCTGACTCTTGGGATTGAAGTACTGACCATTTGGTATCGGCACTAAGTCTGCTTTGTTTGAGTAGAGAACAGCCAGATGTAGCATGCAGTTTCTACTGTCGTATACCAATAGTTTTCCTGAATTGTGAGCAATTAACTGCAACATCAGTGTAAATTTTTGCCATTCCAACCTTGCTTATGGCTTCCATGAGACATCTGGACTCTTTGGCTTGCACCCACTAGGAATTGGAAAGACTCTGCAAAAACTCATTCCGTTCAGACTTGCAACAAAAAAGTGCATAAAAAGGGAGGTTAGAAGAATGTTTTCTTGCAAAGTGAAGTAGGATATGAAGTGCATAAGTGGCCATTGACTTGTAGCTGAGTTAATTACTGTATTTAAGAGAGCATTAGATGAACATGCTGTGTGGGGGATGGGCAGGAACAAATGTGGAAATAGGATTAGAACAATGTATCTGATGTGGAGCTAGACATGGGCTGTCTGTTCTCTAAGTAACAAACGGATATGCATATCCTTTTTAGCTTTTCACTGTCATACTTAGTCTTGTGGATCATCTGGCATTTCTTCTGTGTTGGGCAGTGAGAATAGATGTCTTTCTAGTTTTTTTTCCTCCTGGGACCTGTGTTGCTGCACATGCTGTGTTTGATGGATGTGCCAAGTACATATACAACTTGCCCTGTGATGGTAGCAGAGCTTTTAGGTAATTCAGGTACTATTCAAACATGCAACACATGGTTTGGTGGTAGAACAGCCTGTTTGATGCTTGTACTTCAGATATGACCCCATGAAAAATGTGAAAAAAATAAAAATCCATGTAACTTTAAAATATTTTGAATTGTTTGCCTTCTGCAGGTATTCAAGCCAGATGATAAGAATACTATGGAAGTGCAGGGTGACGTTGATGCTCTGTTGGAGCGTCAGAAAAGAGATGCCCAGCCTTCTGTAATTCCAAAGATCCTGTCCTCCAGGTTGGTAACCTAGAAAGGAAGAATGGATGAAAGAGATATGATGAGCTACTGGATGTGATTTTCCAACTTGCGATTTTTCATTTTTATTGCCTGGAGTGCAACCTTGAAAATTTTAAATTCTGCTGAGCACAATTTTCTGCACACATGTAAAGCTTGTGTAAAGCTCCCAATGTGCATGACTGAAATCTGTTTGTAATGTACATTGTATAAGGCAGGGCTTCGAATGAAAACTGACTTTTATTAGATTTTGTTTTATTATTTCACCAAATGCCCCTTCCCAACACCCACCCCTGGCACAGAAAGAAATATTTGGCCTGTCCTTCCTTGACTTCCCTCTTCCTTCCTAAACCGTAATCACCTCCAGACACCCTGAACCAACCCCCCCAATTGTTTTATGCTGGGGAATGTTCCCTCAGATTCCCAGTGGTGACCACTCACAGCCCAAAATCCTACTCCTATCTACTGGCATGTACTGATTCCCACTGGGTTCAAGCAGGAGTCTGCTTTGAAACATGGAAATGAGGCCCGGGAGTTAAAATCTCCTGGGTTGCACAGTGAGTGGGCAGTTTCCTGCCTGTCTTCAGTCCCTGCACACCACACTCTTACCTTGCTTAAAGTTCAAATTGTCATTTTTAGTGAATCAGAAGTTAACTTTGCTGCCATTGGGGATAGGGGGGCAGGAGTGGGAAGGAATCAATCTGTGTAATTTAACCTTTCGGGTATTCTCACAATTTAATTTGCATGCTTTTAAATAGAACTCTCCCCTTCCATTCCAATATTTAACCATAGGCCTTTGTTGCTTTGCCTGGACTATTTTCATGTGTTTTTTAAAATTGAAAATCCAAATGCCCCAGCTCCCTGATATAGCGGAAATATCCCAGATTTGATACCTTATCTGTGCTGAGTTAGCTGATCTCAGTTGGGACAGTATTGGGGTTGTCATAGTGTCACTGCCATTCAAACTTTTGCTGTAATGTAGATGCCTGACAAAAGTTAGGTCAGCATTAGCTGCAAATGCCTGTGCAACTTGGTCAAATAGCACATTTTCTGGGTTCATGTGACAAATGTTCACTTTGGGTCAGGTGGTACTTTTAGAAGATATGGGAATAAGAGTTGGAGAGAATCTACGCTAGTAATGTTGCTGAATTTCATATATGCAAATTTATTAAGGGTACTCTAATCTTTGAAAGAGCGTGTAAATCTTATGTGGATATTTAATAAGACCCAGGGATGTCCCGTTACCCCTCAAGTATGTAGTAAATTTGTTGAAACAATTTATTTCCACAGGCACAGAATGGATCCAGAGTTTGCAGATATGATCACTGTGCCCGAGCACTGCAAAGCTGAGAGAGTCGATGAGGACAGTGTTTATAGTCTATTTGTTTCTTATATTGAAATCTACAACAATTATCTTTATGATCTTCTGGAAGAAATACCACCAGACCCAATTAAACCAAAGTAAGTTGCATTAAGATTTTTATAAATGCTGTTGTGTTAAGGGGCAAAATTTAGCTGAAATGGTGGCGGTCCAGTCGGTGTGGTTTTCAGGTGACTGGCATGCTGTTGGGGGAGGCAGGACTTCCCCCACAATATTGCCAAGAGGAGGCAATTAAGAGCCAGCAGGCAGGGAAGATGGCCAATTAAGGAAGGTTGGTGAGCCTTCCATGCTACCAGTCCAATCAGAGCCAGCAGCTCTGGAGCCTTAGCAATGCCACCAAGAGAGGTGGCCACTGCTGAGGCAGCAAGAGGAAGAGGGTGCCTTCATTTTGAGGCACCCTTGGAGGGCTGAGCATTAAATATATTTTAGCGATCCAAGCAGGCAGGGCCTGGAGAACAGAGGGGGAAACCCTTCAGTGGCAGCATTGGGGCTGCAAAGTTGTTATTTACTGCTGGCGGTCCCCTGCCTGCGCCATGGTAAAATTGCCTTAATTGGGGCATTAGTCTTTCAAATTGGCTGCCCACCTCCATTCGACAGGCAGCTGAGCCGTTGCCACTCCGCTGCTGGGAAATCTCCCCCGGTGGTAGGACTGAGGTGAACCACTGTGACATGGCTCCCCGGCATTTTACCGACCCTGCCTCTATTCCTGCCACCAGGGGGCTGATAAAATTTCGCCTGGTGTTTCACTTCTGTATCTGCCTGCATGCTTGCCAAATCTGATTTATTTCAATAAAATCGAATGATATGCTACCAGCTTAATATTTTAATGGAGGGGCTGACTGGAAACTAGCTACTTCGCCAAAGAAATGGAGTGCTTCATCTTGGGTTGTTAAATGTGTCCTAGTGTCAGATTACAAAGAACTGCCAACAGGAGAAGAGAAGCAATCTGTTTGCCCTGCAGGGTGCGAACATTACAGAGGAATCCAAGAAATGATGGAAGACGTGTAATTTCTTTTCTAATCCAATATTGAAATGTAAGAGTGTGAATCAGTAACCCAAAGCTGTTGTCATAAATCTGGAATGGCCTATGAATTAAGACTGGAATTGCATTTCAGAATGTGCACAATTGCACTGATTGGGACTGGGCATGTTCTGTGTAGAAGCAGAAAGGATTGGTTTCTTCAAACTTTTCTCTCATTTGCTAGCCACGCTGCACTCAGCTGTTTTTTTTGGAGAGGTGGGTGGTGTTTTATCTCTGTCACAATGGACTGGATTTTTTGTTCTGGGGTTGGGACCCCAACATCGGGCACATTGCCAGGTTCTGACTCTTCATCGTATCAGCAGGCTGTGTGATTTTTGACCAGCTGCCCTATTAGTGGCCAGGGTGTGGGCTGACGTCCAAGTAAGGACAGCAAGTGGGCAGCTGATGCTGAAAGGCCAATAGGAGGCCCTCCAGCCATGAAAGATCGGCAGCCCCAACCTCAGAGGTGGGGGAGCTGTCAGTCTAGATTCTGAGAGAGAGGGTGCCTCAAGATGGAGGTACCCTCTGAAGACTTTTTGAACCACTAAAAATAAAACTGGCCACAGCTGCCAGACTGGTATTGTGGAGGGGGTGTGGCTATCTGACAGCTGTGGCCACAGTGCGGGGGTATGTTAAAAATGAAGTGCTTGGCCCCCCCTCCCCCTGTCTGCCTCTGGGAGGCCCTCCATTCATCGCTGGGATTTGGCCTTGGGGTGGTGGGGGCCGACTGCTAACTGGGAAATTCCAGTTGACGTCTGCACTGTGCCCTCAGTCACCCTTTTGGGGCCTTAATTGACTATCTCACTTGAGGACAAGCAGCCGTCACCAACTACCGCCCGCCACCACCTAACATCCATAACCCGAAGGTGCGAACGTGTCTGCTGGTGCAGGAAATTGTGGGCTTGTCCGCTTCCAGTTCTGCCTCCGTGGCTGTTTAAAAAATTTGGCCCAATGTATTGTCTTCTACCAATTTGAAGATCATAGTGTGATTTTGGTTTGATAAAATGTAACTATAACATTGGTCCTTTGAAAGGATGCAGTATTTTGTGGCACTGTCAGGGTTTTGCTTTACATTCCAGACTACTTTACGATTAAAGCTTTCTGTAAAAGAAAATTTAACACTAATTGAATTTTAGGTATTCTTTAAATCAAACGTGATATCCTTGCACTATTTCTTCTGCCTCTTCACAAGGATGACAAATGTAAACACACATCATTTGCTCTGCAAGTCACTTAAGGCCTTAAATTAACTTTCTGTTTGTGCTGTTAGCTGATGTGAGGGGCAACATTTAGGCTAATACAATTAGCTGCAACAACCTGCACTAAGAAATTGGGAAAATTCATGCATGGTTCCTGCTCCTGGTTGCTATCAGTGGTGGTGCCCAAGATGTATATGTGAATGTCAGGGAATAACAGGTTCGATCTGAGCTGCAGTGCCCATCACTTGCACCCCAGCAGGAGGGAGAGAGTGAGGGGTAACTTTTATATATATTTTTTTAAACTGAATCCTTTTCTTACTGGCTATACTAGTAACTTCTGGCACAAAGCCTTATGTCTGCTTCAAAAAATATAATGCTAGTCCTACTGAACCTTGTCGAAGTAATGAATAAACCTGTCACTTTGAAGCCTAATTGTGTTTGAAATAATTGAATTCCTTTGAATCAACTTGTAGTGTGTGTGTGTATACTGTGATTTTCCAGAATCATTTTGGCAATTGCTGAATATTTCTCACTCTTTAAACTGCAACCCCCCCAACAAAATCTTTTTACATAATTGTGCTTACGTGAGAGAGAAATGATGGGGTCATTGTCTGGACACATTTGAGGGCAGTTACAATGTTCCTGCTCATTTCACCCTCAGCCCTGCCCCCATTCCTCACCACCACCAAACTGGCACCATGCGAAATTTGTATGCATTAGGTTTGATGGGATCCATGTGTACTTGATTGACATTGGGACATGCCTTATAAGAAGTTGCAGTTATTGGTTAGGCTATGCAAATTTCAGAATACTGCAAAGATAGTTTTGAACATCCCACATATCATCTATATAACATCTATTAAATACAATATTCAACTTTTCCTGGTGTATATTGCAACTTCCCAAAGCCACTTCTTCCTCCCAACATACAAACTTCAATTTTAAGGCATGGGCAGATTATTGTATATATTTATTTACCTCCCCTTTCATACACCACATAACTTAACAGTTTTTTTAACATAACCAAATGAGCTTGAACTGGGATTTTTTTTAACTGTTGCCATGTTTCTTTATTAGGTGGAACAGTAACAGCACTCCTGTGCGGAACACTGAGTTCATGTACGTCTCTATATAATGTACAAGCTACTGGGGTAATCAGTGTCACTAGTGGAATAGTTGTATAAAATTTAGCTGGTTGATGTTCTGTTCTAGCTAATATTGTCCTTTTGGCTAACCGACCAGTCCTGTCAAGCTATCTCATGGCTTCCTAGTTTTTGTTACCAGTAGTGGTACCAAGCATGTTATAGAGGCTTTCACTGCTTGCACTTGTGCTTAGCCTGTAGTAAGAAATATCATAATGCTGGCACAACAAATGCTTGATTCTTAACTTGCTTTTTTGTAAAAATATGCATTCCAGTGATAAACAATTTGTTTTGCCTTAGATCTGTTGAGCAAATATATCTTGATTATGACAATACAGATGTAGGGCTGGATTTTAAAGCCTCTCCGCTGGGAACGGTGGCTGGGGGCAATGAAAATTTGTACGGAGGAGGCCCGACCCCGATGGCGGCAGGCCCCGTAACAATCTCAGCAGCGAGACCTCGTGGCTGCTGCCCCACCACTCGGCGACAGGACCCGCGTTAAAATATGTTAATGCCTACTTACCATGCAGGCCGCAGCGATTCTGCCTGCAGGTTTCAATCTTTATTAGGGTGACCGGCAATGTCACTCCTTCGAATCCCCGTTCGGGGAAATGAGGCGTGACATTTGTGGGGAGGGGAGAGGGTGGTGATTTTCTCTGTGCGGGGGGTGCGGGATTACAACGCTTCGGATTGGCTGGGGGATGGGAAGGGGTAAATGACAAAGTGAGGGTGGGGGAGGTCAAAGTTTAATGTTAGGTATTCGGTGGGCAGGAATGATGTGCAATGCCATTGTGTGGGGGGGATGGAAAATATATTTTATTCATTTTTATAAAATTAACATCAAATGAACCTTTTAAATGCACATTGAGGGCTGTAAGCCCTTTAAAAATGGCGTTGGACGCCGTTGCTGGTAACAGCTTGCCCGCCCCCTCCATGTCATCGTTGGGGGGGGGGGGGGGTGGTTGGTGCTGCAGCCATGCTAATGAGCCGCCGCGTTGGAAATGGCGGCAGTTCCGCAACATGGTCCCTGTCCATGCGGGCCACCTTTTTATGCCCACCGCCTATTTTCGTGGCGGAGTCTTAAAATGCAGCCTGTGTTCTCTTTTTCCTTTCCTCCCCAATTATGCTTTGTTTATACTAAGTAGATTTTTTTTGTATGATTTTGGATGGAACTTTGTAGTTGCCAAGTACTCGCCTTTATATCCGTTGAGGGGGTAGAAGGACTAATTTCACTCATCTGTACATCAGTGGTATTCCTGTGAATCTTTATAGCTGTTTGGACAGCTCTGAGTAAGATTTGCCAACAAAGAAAACTGAGGAATAAGTAAAGGCCAGAATTTAGTAGGCAGTTTAACCCACTAAATATATAACAAGAAAGAACTTGTGTTTATAGTTTACCTTCCATGGCCTCAGGGTGTCCCAAAAGCACTTTACAGTCAATGCACTAAGTGTAGTCTTTTTTTTTTCCTTTTTTTTAATTTCCAAAATATACTTTATTCATAAAAAAACTGTAAAAAATACATTACAAAACAGTCCCAAAAAGCACAAAGTCAAATTCACTTTTAAAGCAGGGAAGTGTGACAGCCAATTCGCATACTGAGAGATTCCATGAACAACAATGAGATACATGACCAGATAATCTGTTTTAGTGATGCTGGCTAAGGGATAAATATTGGCCAGGACACTAGGAAAGAAAATTTGAAAGTGCCTTTGGTCAAAGTTTAGGATCACACATTGTGATTTTTAGAAAATCCAGCAGACTGGTTTGCATCTTGTTTAGAAATTTTTGCTGCTTCATATTAGTATTTCATAATAGTCCTCATTTTCATTATGTCAACATTTTTTCAGAACAATTTAACTGCTTGTGGTTTCTCTGTTTGTCAAAGTGCTTCCTTCTAAAATTTATTTTTTACAAAGAACTACTTTCAAGATCAGTTATTAGAGGAAAGTTACTTGCTGGGTGGACAGAGGGCACCCTATATAATTCTCCTTGCCTCCAAACTGTTGTGGTTTAAATCCCAGGTGAGGAGGCTGAAGTCTCCTTTTCAATGATTATACAGCAAATTCAAATTCTGTGTTTTGTAAATGTAGTGAATGATGGACAATTTCTGCTTGTATACTCCAGTTCCTGGTTGGGCAGCACTGCCCTTACTTGGAAAAATGGGATACGGTATTTGATGTACAGCTTAAAATTGTAGCAACTCCTGGGTAAATTGCATGCGTAATTTCTAGAGATTTGCAATTTGCTTTGCTGCTTACGATAACTCCTAGTATTCTCATAAACTAGGATCACTTCTCCAGATTTAACACACAGAATGGTGCCGTGTTGAATTCTCTTTAAATTCTACGTGCTGCATGCATTTGCAATAATCTGAAACTTGGTATGGCAATCCCACTTAATGCTGACCTTTCCTGGAACAACCCTCCTTAGTGTGAAATAAATGTCAAGCAATTTATTGTTAATAAAATATTAGTTGCCTATTACTTGGACAAATCGTATTTTGATGTTCAGCAAAATTAAACTGAGATTTTATTAAAGTTTACTTAAGTTTTGCTGAAAATCTCCAGATGGGTAGAATAAAACAAATGATTACATTCTAAAGGAAAACACTAATTTTAAAAGGCTGTTAAGTAAGACATACTCCATAGGTAAACCTGAAATGGTCTAGGTATTCACATGTGTTTTTCACAATTTGCTGTATGTTTGTCATATTTATCAGTGAAGCTAATAGCTTCTAATAAAGTTTTGGACTGCAGCCCAAATATAAAATGAAGTCTGAAATTTTTTTGAGACCTATAAATTGGCCAAGATTATATCAATATCCTAACTGTTAAATGTATGAGCTACTTAGATGTTTCTATTCAGTACTGTCTGAATAATAAATACTTTTCTGGTATGTGTGGTATAATGGCACAATTTGGACTTTTTTTTTCCTTTTTTAATATCAGTTTGAGACTAAACAGTAAATGTTTGCTTATAGACCTCCACAGTCTAAAATTCTTAGAGAAGATTCGAACCATAACATGTATGTGGCTGGTTGTACTGAGGTGGAAGTGAAGTCAACTGAAGAAGCTTTTGAAGTATTTTGGAAAGGTGAGAAAGTTGTACTTGATTTATACTCATTTTCCATCTGGAAGTTTAGTTAGGTCTTCGCATCCTTCATCAGGTTAGAGTGGAGCGGCACAACATCCACATGTAATCCAGTGTAGGATGATTTTGATTCGAACCATGAAGTCTGTGGTATTTCAAGTACTACTTAATATATGGATGCAGCTGTTTTTAAGAGACTGGGTAAAGATAGTTCATCTGAAATTCACAAACATTAAATTAAATAATCTTAAAACATTTGACATTCTTGTGGATACCTTCAGAAGCTCCACTATATTTACAGAACATTGGCGTGTTGCCTTCAATTACCAGTGTAAGGGACCTGGGAATGCAGAAAGCAGGGTTGTTGATGCCAATGTATAGATAACAACTAGGTATGTGACTCCAGTCATTAAAATGAAAGCAAAATACTGCGGATGCTGGAAATCTGACCTAAAAACAGAAAGTGCTGGAAATACTCAGCAGGACTGGCAGCTTTTGTGGAGAGAGAGAATTGATGTTTCAGGTCGATCTTTCATCAGAACAGTTCTGATGAAAGGTCACAGACCTGAAATGCCAACTCCTGTTTCTCTCTCCACAGATGCTGCCAGACCTGAGTGTTTCCAGCACTTACTGTTTTTATGACCCCAGTTGTTGTATGGAAGTCCAGTTCTCTGCCTAGTCCCTAGCAAATGGAATTCAATCCAGAAAAGTGTGAGGTAATGCATTTGGGGAGAGCAAATACAGCGAGGGAATACACAATAGCGGTAGGATATTGAGAAGAGTAAAAGAAGTGAGAGACCTTGGAGTGCATGTCCACAGGTCTTTGAAGGTGGTAGGACAGGTAGATAGAGTGGTGAAGAAGGCATATGGGATGCTTTCCTTTATTGGCCGAGGTATAGAATTAAAATAAAATAGGGATGTAATGCTGGAACTGTATAAAACGCTGGTTAGGCCACAGTTGGAGTATTGTGTGCAGTTCCGGCCACCACATTACAGAAAGGACATAATTGCTCTGGAGAGAGTACAGAGGAGATTTACAAGAATGTTGCCAGGGCTCAAAAGTTGCAGCTATGAGGAAAGATTAGATCAGCTGGCGTTGTTTTCCTTAAAACAGAGGAGGCTGAGAGGTGACTTAATAGAGGTGTATGAAATTATGAGGGGCCTAGATAGAGTAGACAGGAAGGACCTGTTTCCCCTGGCGGAGAGGTCAATTACCAGGGGGCACGGATTTAAGGTGATTGGTAGAAGGATTAGAGGGAACATGAGGGAAAAACTTCTTTAGACAGAGGGTGGTGGGTGTCTGGAATTCACTGCCAGGAATGGTGGTGGAGGCAGAAGCTCTCAATTCTTTTAAAAGGTACCTGGGCATGCACCTGAAGTGCTGTTACCGGCAAGGCTAAGGACCAGGTGTTGGAAGGTGGGATTAGATTGGGCGGCTAGTTTTCTTTTGCGGCCAGCACGGATACGACATGCTGAATGGCCTCCTTCTGTGCCGCAATTTTTCTATGGTTCCCTTACCCACCTTACTGCTTATAAACCACGGTCCATGCATTCATTTGAGCATATTGAGCAATGCTAAAATTAGAGAACTGCTCAACTGATTTAACTTTCCTTGCAGGCCAGAAGAAACGACGTATTGCTAACACTACATTAAATCGAGAATCTAGCCGTTCACATAGTGTTTTTATTATCAAATTGGCTCAGGCTCCATTAGATGCTGATGGGGACAATGTCCTTCAGGTAAATGAGTGTGTGAAAAATATTTAATTAATTCCTTTATTTGCCGGTTAAGTTTTTGGGAATCAGTGGTATCAGTAAATGACCTGAACATTGGGAAGCATTGAATTATAGGTAAACACCATTTACTACTGACTGAAGGTTATGCTGAATGTTTTGTTCAATGTCATGTATGTCTTCTAAGAATGGGAATGTTTTGATTTTCTCTGGTCCTCTGACATGTGACTATTTCTAACTATGCCTCCCCTACCCTAGTTGCAGAGCCTTTAACTTTGCTGTATGGAACTATCCCTCTAAATTTCTGCACCTCTGCTTCTCCCTCCACTTTAAAAGAAAATATTAAAACCTATCATTTTGGACAGAGCTTTGGGCCAGTTTCATACCTCTCCCACTCCTATTCTGTGTCTCCCGCCCCCCCACCCCCTGCTCCCCTTCCCAATTACCTCAAGTGTTTTGAGGTGTTTTACTCTGCATAAATTTCTTCCTTCCTTTGAAACCTGGAAAAGTACTGTTTGGTGTGTTCATTGTACACCAGTCACTAATAGTGTGTGTCAGTAGTATCCTTGCCTGTTGATTCCAGTGTGGAGATATCAGCAATTCAGTATTGTTGTATTCAACTGTACTAACGTTGTTTTGAGTGAGCAAATATTCCACAACCACTAACTATGACTGCAGAAAGGTGCAGTGAAAGTCCACCAGCCTTTTCACTACTAAGGGCACGTTTGTGCTGCTGTCAATTTTTAAATTGCATTGTCATGTAGTGAGAATTTTTACAAGTAGTTTGGTGATTTTTTTTTTCTTCCTCCAATCCATCACCTGTTTTTAAAATAGGGAACCAGAGTGCCTGCTGGAAAATCTAACTGCTAAGGAGAGATTTAACATGGTGTCAAGTCCCTCAATTTTATTGTGAAGGACAAATAATAAAATGTAGTTTAAGTGAATATTTCTATATATTTTTACAATTTTGTGTGTGTAAGTCAATCATGTATTCATTTTGTCTCAGGCCAAGGATCAGACAATAGTGAGCCAACTGTCCCTGGTGGACTTGGCAGGAAGTGAGAGAACTAACAGGACAAAAGCTGAAGGCAGCAGGTTGCGAGAGGCAGGTAAGGATTTTCACAAAGCAAAATTGTGTGTACGTGCGTGTGCATGTTTTAATGTACACATTAATTACGAGCAGGAGTAGGCCAACTTTTCTTTCGAGCTTAAAATGTAGGCACTTTTACTGAAAAATGTCATTACCTGAAGTTGATGCTGAAGGGGGTTCTGAATTTGCTCTGGAGTGGAAAATAGTCTCTTTTCCCAAGTGGTTTAAATGTCCATGCTGTTAGCAAAGGTATTCATGCAGCAGCATAGCATGAGATCTAAGATGCATTGAGGCAAAGACTTCAGAGGCTTTGCCAAGGACTTTGCATTCCTTTTGAAGACAGACCACAGCATTTTCTGCTGGATTCCCTTGGACCACAAAGGGCTGAACCCTTCACTAGACATCTATTCAAAGCTGTGCTTCTCTTGGGCATTATTTAGGTTTTGAGCTAATTTGCAGGAGTTACAAAAGCAGACCCAAAATAAATGACCTTTTAAAGATAGGCATAAAAGTATAACTGCTTAATGATCTATAGTATAAAGTTTTACATCGTGCTGCAAACCCAATTTGTCCACAGCTTTAAGCACAGAAATTAACTTCAAGTAGAATTTTTTTATGGTTTTCATTTTTTTTAAAAAAAGTCAAGGTTGCTGTGCAAGAATAAAGATGGCCATTTTCCTGAGATGTGAAGGATCATTTTTTTTTTGAACTTTCTCTTTATTTCTTTATTTTAAAAGTTTGTCCAGCTGTGCCACAGGTCTGTTTCACTTCTAACCTATTATGAACTTGGGTAAATATGTTTTATTTCTCCCTCAAAACTAAATACTGGTCTGTATTGGCTCCTCATGCATTTGCGCACTTATTATAATATGCACTTGGATCAGTCGAATATTTTGCTTGTGTGTCTGCAGCTGCAGCATACAATACTTGGGTCAAGAATATTTCTGCAATTGTTGCCTGCTAGATTGAGCTCTGAGATTAATGGTTCAAAATTCTATTAATGTCAGTATGAAACTTGAGTCTTGTGATATTGTACAAAAGCAAAAAAACTGTAGGTGCTGGAAATCTGAAATGCAAACACATCTTCCCCGTATTCTGAAAGGACCATTCCCTCTGTGACACCCTGGTCTGCTACTTGGCCACCCCCAACACCACATCCCTTTCCAATGGCACCTTTCATGTAAGCACAGGACATGCGACACATGCCAAAGACTCCTTCAAGTGAACCTGTGGTTTACTTGTCCTTTTAATTTAGTATACTGTATTTGCTGCTCACTATTGGGTGCTCACCAAATGCAAACTGGGTGACCACTTTGCAGAACACCTCTGTTCAGTCCGGAAGAGTGACCTTGAGCTTCCAGTTGGCTGCCAGTTTAATTCTCTACCTTGCTCCCACTCTGACCTTTTTATGTCCTTGACCTGCTACAGTGTTTGAATGAAGCTAAATGCAAGCTTGAGGAACAGCTCCTCATCTTTAGACTGGGCGCTTTACAGCCTTCTGGGTGTGCCATTGAGTTCGATATTTTTAGATCATAACCTCTGCCTCCCATTTTGTTTTGTGGGGGTTTTTTTTGCATTCGGACAGCAGCTATTTGCATCTTCTCGAGACACATCTTTCTGTTTACTTGTCGCATTATAGTTCCCTTTGGCCTTGGACAATGAAACCTTTATTGTCATTTAATCTGTCTTCCACCCTATCATGGACCTTCCTGGCGTACAGGTCCACAGGTCACTGAAAGTGGCAACGCAGGTGGATAAGGTAGTCAAGAAGGCATACGGCATGCTTGCCTTCATCGGTCGGGGCATAGAGTATAAAAATTGGCAAGTCATGTTGCAGCTGAACAGAACCTTAGTTAGGCCACACTTAGAATATTGCGTGCAATTCTGGTCGCCACACTACCAGAAGGACGTGGAGGCTTTGGCGAGGGTACAGAGGAGGTTTACCAGGATGTTGCCTGGTCTGGAGGGCATTAGCTATGAGGAGAGGTTGGAAAAACTCGGATTGTTTTCACTGCAACGACGGAGGTGGAGGGGCGACATGATAGAGGTTTACAAAGTTATGAGCGGCATGGACAGAGTGGATAGTCAGAAGCTTTTTCCCAGGGTGGAAGAGTCAGTTACTAGGGACATAGGTTTAAGGTGCGAGGGGCAAAGTTTAGAGGGGATGTGCGAGGCAAGTTTTTTACACAGAGGGTGGTGAGTGCCTGGAACTTGCTGCCAGGGGAGGTGGTGGAAGCAGATACGATAGCGACGTTTAAGAGACATCTTGACAAATATATGAATAGGAAGGGAATAGAGGGATATGGGCCCCGGAAGTGCAGAAGGTTTTAGTTTAGGCAGGCATCAAGATCGGCGCAGGCTTGGAGCGCCGAATGGCCTGTTCCTGTGCTGTACTGTTCTTTGTTCCCTTTTGCTCTTTTCCCACCCTCTTTCTCACCACCGCCCCCGCAATGTTTAAAACTTATTACATTTTTAACTTTTCTCAGTTCTGATGAAAGGTTACTGACTGAAACGTGAACGCTCTGCATGTGCGCTCACTCTCTTTTTTTCCCCCACCCCCCCTCCCCATACTCTGCCAGACCTGCTGAGTATTTCCAGCATTTCTGTTTTCACTTGTGCAAGACAAACTGCAAGCGGAAGGATGTGATTTTGTTGAAGTGGTTTCTTTTTTCAGCAGAAATGGACATATTTGAAAATGGCTCATGATAATGAGTTCAATAAAAATAAAATAGCTTCTCAACTCTCTCTTCTTTCCCCCCCCCTCTCTCTCTCTCTCTCTCTCTCTCTCTCTCTCTCTCTCTCTCTCTCTCTCTCTCTCTCTCTCTCTCATATGCAGGTAACATTAATCAATCATTGATGACGCTGAGAACGTGTATTGAAGTGCTAAGGGAAAACCAAATATATGGAACAAATAAGGTAATCTTTCTCTATTTGAACTTCAAAAGTGACTGGGCTGTAAGCAAGCAAAAATCAGCTTTTAGTAGTACAGATTAAAAGATCTAGGATACTTTGAGACTAAAGCTTCAAGGCATCGTTATTGGTCCTTGTTTAGGATTTTGTACAGATTTTAAAAAATATCCTTTACAATCAATTTCAGCATAGGGTGCGATGACCAGCTTACATGATTTATTTTTTTCAGATGGTTCCATACAGAGATTCAAAGCTCACTCATCTCTTTAAAAACTACTTTGATGGGGAGGGAAAGGTTCGGATGATTGTATGTGTCAATCCCAGAGCAGATGACTACGAGGAAACCCTGGTGAGTGTTGTAGAAAGAATGGAGTAGATGGTTTTAACATTTAAGAAAGTCTGCACATCTTTGAAAAAGGCTTTTGGCAATACTGAAAGTGAGCTGTTAATACTTTAGAGTGAATGTCTGTCTCATGGGTTTGGATGTAGTGCTTCTGTGCTACATCCAACTTCTTTACACTTTTCTCTCTGCCTATATAATGAGTAGGCTGTAATGTCTTTCGAACTTTGAGAAGCTGCGAGGAACTTTTTCATTTAAAAAAAAAAAATACTTTGGATGCTATTTTCAAACATTTTCTGTAGATCAATATCTTAATGACATTTTGAATTCACACTTAAATATTCTAATTCGCATTGTTTTACATGCACTACAGCTGGTTATGAGGTTTGCTGAAATGACTCAAGAAGTGGAAGTAGCCAGACCTGTAGATAAACCAATCTGTGGTCTCACTCCAGGACGTAGATATAGGAATCAGGCTTTCAAAGAAGAATTGACGAGAAAACTAGAACTGCGAGGAGGCCCCATTGATGGAGGTATTGTACTGTGCAAGGAGAAAAAAGGTTGCTACTTTGTATTTGGGGATTTTTTTTTTTATAGGCCATGCAAAGCATCTTCAACCTTTTTTAAACAACTTACAGTGTACATCAAACTTAGCATTATAAAGAAGAAATTGGATGTGATCCTGTTTAAAATTTCAATTCACAGTGCCTAAATTTAAAACCCCACTCTGCTCTCTCCATCGTACCAATTCCAAGCAGTTTGTCATCTATATAAATTTGATACTTCAGATAATAGTGGATGTCTGTTTGTATTGATGCTTCCTTTTTTTTTGTTACTGGAATTTGCACATTTCAGGAGAGAGGCAGCAAAATATTAAAGAAAAAAAGGCTTTCATTTTTACAGAACCTTTCACAACCTCAGGACATCTCAAAGCACTTTACAGCCAATGAGCTACTTTATAAAGTGTAGTCACTATAATGTAGGAAATCAGGCAGCCAATTTGCGCAAAGCAAGTTCACACAAATAGCAATGTGATAATGACCAGGTAACTTTTTTTTTTGTGATATTGATTTTAGGATAAATATTAGTCCGGGACATCGAGGAATCCCCTGCCCCTCTTGGAAAAAGTGCCATGGATCTTTTATGTCTATTTGAAAGGGAAGAAGGGGCCTCAGTTTACCGTCACATCTAAAAGATGGCACTTCCAACAGTGCAGCACATCCCTCAGTAATGTAGTAGAGTGTCAGCCTGAATTTTTGTCCTCGTGTCTTTGGAGTGGGACTTGGATTCATGATCTTCTGACTCAGAGGGGAGAGTGATACCAACTGAACCATGGCTGACACCCATTGAAATGCGGGTTTTGCACATTGCTTGATCAGATTTTGTACAATGTATTTAAATTTAGAATTAATAAAATATCATTGAGTTTTTCCCAAATGAGCAATAGATAATTTTGTTTAAATGGAACTTTTTCCTTTGGCGTTTCCGTTGGCTTTTGCTTTTTAAGATTAGAAACTGACCTGGTTGAGATTATTCTTTGTCGCATATTAACAAAGTATACTAGCTTATTGAGTTCCAGAGTGCAAATATAATTTTGTGACAAACTGAGGGAAAATTAGTTAGCCTTTTATATAAATTTTCTTTAGGTAAAGATCAATTTTTAATTCATTGTCTACTGTACTGCTAAAGGTTTTTGCATAGAGGAAGGAAAAGTACTTTTTTTTTCAGAGCAGGCTCGAGGGGCTGAGTGGCCTCCTCCTGCTCCTAATTCATATGTTAAATATTAAAACAGTGCTTCAGGAAGGACAGGCCAATGAGAAAGAACAGAAGACGTTTTTAAGAACAGAGCAAGGTCAGAATAGTGTTTGCTTTGCAATCTCAATTGAGCTCTTTCCTTGCCATTTCAGAAGACCCATCCATTGCAGAAGCTCTTTTGCAAAGTTTTGTATCATTGCCTTCAGTTGAACTAATGGATGCCAGTGATGAACAAACTTTGCCACGGCTTATAGAGTGTTTGGAACAACGGCATAAAATACGTCACCTGGCAGCTCAGGAGATGAAGAAAACTGGTACGTAATGAGCAAAGTGCAACAAGTTATTTTTTTATTTAATAGTATCATGTCCTTAACTTCATTCCAAGGAAGGTTTCACAGCCACTAATTTGACTTGGCAGGTAACTTTGTTTTAAATCTGACTTCTTGCCATTGTTGTTTGATACCAACAAAAACATAGGCCCTGGTTTTAAGGTAGGGGGTGGGGGGATGGATACAGTGTGCTCTAGTCCCAAGGTAGTTGGGAACGAGAATTCGGCAGTAGAAGGTAGCAGCCAGGGACTGCTGGGCACAATTTCCATCTGTTAGTTGAAGGTAGTGTTGGGGGAGGGTGGTTTTGGAGAATCTTGGCAAGGGAGGCCCAAGGCTTCCCTGTGAGATCCAGAGGAGCTTGAAATTAAATTTGTAAAACATTCACACTGGGTCTTTTGGCCCACAATCTCCTCCTAACTGAGAAGCAGGTACTACTCATCCCACTGAGGCCTCCAACTAAATTTGTAGATATGTTGTCATTGGGACCTGGCTACATATTTAAAGAAGGACTTTGTTTCCTTCTTGCGGATGTCTTCTGATCACGAAATGGCTGAAAGAGAGCTGGATCAGAGAGGGTAATTGACTCGCATCATTTTGACTGCTCCGTCAGGATCCCACCAGGGACAGGGAGTTGAAATTTGAAGTTGAACTGTTTGATGAGAACAAGAGAAATTGGAGCTTGAGATGGTGCTGCTTTTGTTCTCGCTCTCTCACTTTCTTGTGTTTAGGAGCAAACTGTATGTAATTATTTTGCTCTAATGTTGATCAGTACACGCCATCAGGGGGATGCTTCACAATTGGGACAGTAAGTTAACAGAAAAAGAGAACTGCATACATGATCAGCAAGAAAAACTTCTGGAAAAGGACCGGTTTATAAATGGACAGAAAGCTGAGTCTGAGCGGCTGGAGAAGAAAATCAAAACCTTGGAATACAAGGTAATTCTTTTGTGCCTGGAGTGTGAGCCGGTGTGTGTGATGCTGTCTTTTATAGCTGCATCACTACAGCCAGCTTCTATTATACTTTGATCTCGAAGAAATATATGTCTATTTTTTCAATTGGTGCTCAGATACTCCACAGTTGACACCCACTGCTAACATGAGTAAAGATCCAGTTTTTCAATGCAGGCAATGTGCCTTAAATGACTTCTGATCACCCTCTATTGTACCAGTGCAGCTTTTCGGTTTCTCTCAGTAGCCATTTCTAAGTGAGGTGAATAGCTTCTTCCATTTACAATCAGAATTAAAATAGTCGCAATGCTGTACAATTAGCACTCTTGAAGTTCATTTTCTCCTGACCCTGTTGGTTCTCTGAAGTGGTGGATGTGAACATATAGCAGGGAAAAGAGAAAAGTCGTGGCACCTATTCTAGTAACCGCTTTTTGGGCTAGGATAGTTTTGCTTTCTCACATTGGGTAGTGAGGGAACAGAGCTAAATCTTAGTGCTATTATTTTACAGTCAGGGAAATTAACTGAAAGTTTGTGAATCTGGGCCATCTGCTCAGTCAAATGGCACAGGTTGTGATTGATTGGAATGCAGCAGCCTCTGCGTTGTATTATGAACACTGGTGATCTAATGGATCTGCAGCAAAATCAACTGGTGGGCCAATCTTAGCGCAAACAGCAAGCTGATGAATTGGGATATTTTAGAACTAATTGGGGCGGCACAGTGGCGCAGTGGTTAGCACCGCAGCCTCACAGCTCCAGCGACCCGGGTTTAATTCTGGGTACTGCTTGTGTGGAGTTTGCAAGTTCTCCCTGTGTCTGCGTGGGTTTTCGCCGGGTGCTCCGGTTTCCTCCCACAGCCAAAAGACTTGCAGTTGATAGGTAAATTGGCCATTATAAATTGCCCCTAGTAGAGGTAGATGGTAGGGGAATATAGGGACAGGTGGGGATGTTGTAGGAATATGGGATTAGGGTAGGATTAGTATAAATGGGTGGTTGATGGTACTCGGTGGGCCGAAGGGCCTGTTTCAGTGCTGTATCTCCAAATAAAAAAAAATAATTTTATTTTTCTGCTCCTAGATTGAGATATTGCAAAAAACAGCAAATATCTATGAAGAGGACAAACGGACTTTGCAACAAGAGTTGGATGAGAGAGACCAAAAGCTACACCGAGAACTGTCGGACAAAAGACGGTTAGAGCAGAGAATGCAAGGAGTGATGACCGACACAAAGATGAAATGGGAGAAGGAATGTGTGAGTAATTCTGGGTTCTGAATGCTGTGAACGGCACAGGGTTACAACTTAATTTTTATGCTGATTGACATTTTCCCCAGTCTTGGGTTCAACAAAGCACCCTAAAATAATTGTGAAAAAATGTTCACAAATATTGATGGTTAAAGGAATAACTTCCAAAATAATGTCCCATTTATACAAAACATCCCTCCCCTCCATTCCAACAGTATGTAAGATGTTGGTGCAGTTTTGGGATTCTTGGCACTGAATTGCTATTTTTCAAACACAGCAGCTCCGACTAACTACATGGTAAGTTTTTCTTTTTAGTCTGAGTTTCCATATTTTCCTTTTACGATGCTTGAAGGGGTGATTTTCTTTACTAGAATTTTTGAGGATATGTGTCTGGTAATGCAGGCATGGCATCCGAAAGGTCACGTTTATAAAACAATGTTCTTACTAATTTGCATATAAAACTCTTGTTGCTAGCCTGTCTTAGTATTCCAATGAAACAAAAGCCTGCTTCAAACCTACAGGCCTACAAAATTGAAACAGCAATCCATTGAAGAAGTATAAATGCAAGCAGAACAGAGTTTAATACGCTGCATGGCCAGGGCTCATGGGCTGATGTACCTTTATTCTGGAGTATTCTTGTAACAACAAAAGAAATACAATCACGCTAAATTTCCTAAAATTAGTCACCAAGTGGATTAATTTTTTTCTCTTTTTGTTTTTCCTCCCCCCCCCCCCCCCCCCCATCTCTTTCTCTTTCTCCAACCTGCCCACCATGGGGGGGATATATCTGGGCCAAAATCAACCTGCAGGAACGTCGTATTCAAGCTAAGCAGCTTGAGATGCAAAACAAGCTTTGGGTAAAAGATGAAAAACTTAAACAGCTAAAAGCAATTGTTGCTGAGACAAGGACAGAAAGGCCTGAGAAACCAGAGAGGACACCAAGGGAAAAGGACAAGAAAGTACATGTGCGATCAGCATCTCCACCTTCAGTTCCTGTATGTACAGTGAGATACTGCTTAATTTGTTTTACACAACACTAATCTTTGTGCTTTTGGGAAATGAGTGCTGATATAGGTTGGATATATTTCATATATTTAGGATGATATTGGTGTTTGTCAAATTAAAGAATTTAATAGGATTGCAGAATTTTTTTTTTTAGTGAAACGTATTTTTAACATACCCTGTCAAAATACCACTTTGTCCTGCCCTTTAAGTTCCTGTATGCAATCGGTTTGGATTGTTTTATCCTTCCTCCTGCTGTGGAGTTTATTTTAAAATAGTACTCTGTGTCCTTGTATTGCAGTTACAATATGATGTAGTAGAGTGATAATTGTGGTATAATTTTTTTTGTTGCATGGAGTAGATGGGGATTGTGATTACATTCTACTAATGGACTCTTCTGTATGCTGTGCTACTCTACTCCATTATTACAAATTATTTGTTACTTAACAGTGGCCTAGTGACTAATAGTGAAATGCCTGTCCAATTTAAATATACGTGGGACATGAGGTATTTGGTACCTAGAGAGCCAATTTCTGCAATTCTGTACATTTTTTTCTCAAACTAATTATATTTTGATTTTGTGCAGTGTTTAGTGTTACCCCATTGTGATCCAAGGGTTCATTTTTATTTTCCATGGACAGATAAACTTCTCCCCACCCCCCCCCCCCCCCCTTGCACCCTCCCACAAAATGTAGAAGCATTTTAAATGCCATACTTTCACAAAGACTGGCTCCAAGTATTTTTTTTTAATTTTGTTAGATCGGAAGAGTGGAAATACAACTAACCAAATATGTCTTTCATCTGTTTTCAATGTTGCATTAAGTGTACACCTGAGAGGATGTTTAGAGCTACCTGAGTGATATGTTCTATAGTAAGCACTTCCATTTAGGTGCTGGTGTAGAGGTTGCTCTAGATTCTTTGTGGATGGGTGAGATGGGGATGGACCAAATAGCTGCCTTTATCTGTCCTGTGAATCTGCACCCTGTTCTTTTGGTTTTTAGGGCGAGATAATGAGGTGGGGGAAGATGATCAGGAATGCACCCTTTTGTTGGATTGGTTTGAAGTTGTTGCATACCATAGATGTGAAGTGGTTATTTGCTTCTGTAAATTTCACTTAATGTCCCTTGTCGTGATGGTGATTATTTAGGATAAATGCACAGGCTCGGTTTGCTGCCATGTACCCTGTATTAAGGGCATTCACTACTGTTGTTTTGTTGCCTCTAATAGTTTTTAGTTATGTTGCATACTTTACAGTCAAGTGAGATTTTTTCACTCGAAGGGGAAAAACGTAAGTTTAAAAAAAAAACTGTTTTCAAATATTGCAATAACTACCAGCCTGTGTCTATTCAACAGCTCCTTGTTAGTAATCCTTGCAGCTATGTTTGTACATGTCTCTGCAGCACGCAACCGTGTACCTAACAATGGAAATAAGATACTGCCTGAGGTCTCTAGGGGATCATGAATTCATTAGGACGCTTGTACTCTTTTTACACTGCAAAAATCATTCCAAGAAAAACTGTGCAATAAAATCTAGGAAGGTGACCTGATAAGGTAAATTGTGTAGTTTTAGAAAAGTCATCCGTCGTACCTGTAGATATCAGCACAAGAGGAAAAATGCAAGTGGATTATTTCCATGTTCATTTGCAGATTTTCTAAACTGGAATTGTATCTGCAAAATCAGTATGTTTTAACAAACAATATCTGATTTCTAAGTGGTGAAGAGGAACTCCAGTGGCTGCTGGAAAGTGCACATGTGGTTGTCTCCATTTAAGATCAAGGTTTGGCAGTGATGCTTTCCACACTCAAATAACCTAACACCTTTTGCCACACATGAAAAATGGCACTCGGATGAGGTACCAGAGGGTGGCTGATACTATTGAAGTCTTACCCCAGCATGAATTGGTACGTTTTAGCAGAAGATCAGAACTGGGCGAAAAAACAGAACAGGGATTACTGTTGTTAATAATTATTACATTGCACAGTGGGAGAAAACAGATTGTTGTATGTATAAAAAAAATGCTTTAGATATTGCATGCTCTTTTCTAATTTTTCATCCTATTTCCATAGTTTCCTGGTAACACTGTAGCACCCCTACCCATTACCCAGCACTGCCCAGTATCTGGGCCACAGCTGCATAGGCGCTCTAATTCCTGCAGCACCATCTCTGTGGCCTCTTACATCTCTGAATGGGAGCAGAAAACTCCAGAATGGAACAAACCTGGTAGTGCAATGCCCAAGAATAAGCATAGACTGCTGGAGACTCCACAGGTTAGGGACTTCAATTTCCGAGAGAGAAGGCAGGGAGTGAACAAGTTGGGCGGCTGCAAAATCAACGGCTATAGAAGAGAAGCTGGAGTAGACCAGGATGGATCCCACCGGGTTAGTGAAGCACTTTGCAATGGGAGAGAAAGATTAAGTTTGACAAAAAAAGCACTTGCACATAGCGCACGCTTCCTCTAAGTGTCACATTTATTTTGCATTATGCATTGATAACTCTATTATTGTTATAAAACTGTATATCCTCAGACTCCGAACAATGCCATGGGAGACCTACTAAATTGTGTTTATTTTGTATTAAAAATCTTGCATGTATACATTTCCTGTCAAATTCTCCGTTATAAATTTTGATGTCAATGAAATGGAAACTGCCTAAATAATTATGCCTTCCCATAGTGAAGATGTGTAGTACCCCGACTGGTAGGAGGATGTCTTTATAATAAGTTTATGTAGGCAGTTTCCATTCTAAATATGGGCATAGGAATTTGTAATAGGAAAAAAAGTTGACAAGAAATGTGTGAAGTTGTACAATTTTTAATATATTAAATAGATGCAGTTGTGTGTATTTCCCATGTTGTAGGGAATGAGAATTACTGTAGTTAGTAACTTGTATCAATAGTGGGTAGAGCTTGGGGTGAAAGCTGATCAAACCAGTTTAACAAACCATGAACATTGCATTTTTTCTTAACTCTATGGAAATCGAATAGTTTAATAACTGTACCATCGCTGCACTTTTGTTAGAATTGGTGCATTAATGTGTGACATTTACAGCAAGTGTGTACTATACGTGGGACTTTTGAATTCAGCTATTTTCTGGTCATTTACCCAGATACACACACAGTCATGGCTTAACTTTGCAGCTATCTAAAATTCTTTGTGGTAATGGAAAAGAATGTGTTATCATTGGCAGAAGGAAGTCAGCTTCATTACTGGCCAGTATCATCTGTAGAATATTTATTACATTCTTTCTTTTGCATGCTATCCTGTGCTGCTCCTTTCTGGAAGGAGCTGTATCTGACTGGTTGCTTGTTATGCTCACCAATCAAGACTGTCCATTATTGAAATGGTTCACAGGGCACAGCTATACTTATCTAATAAGCACTTACCCAAATATTGCAGTTTTTAACTGATTGCCCTTGATTCCGAGCCTTTGTATAGTTAACTGACATTTTTGCATCGGGTCCACTTCCTTCTTTTTGTGAATTGTACAAGTTTGAGTGGTCAAGTCCAGCTCAATATGTCTAATCAAAGGACAGTCTCTTGAATATATCTGGGGTGTTTTGCATTCACAGTAAGTAAGTTATACCTATTGTGTGTTATTAATGCAAAGGTTGACTTGGATGTAAGGGAACATTTGGTATGGCTGTTCTGGTGCTTGGTGATATTCTGGAAACTGAAGGCCTGGTTTTAAGAGATATTAAAAACTAAACTTTGAGCTGAATGGGTTTTAGAAGTTGAAAATGTTAAACTCCATGTCTTGTCATCCTGCAGCTGAGGACAAATCAGTTATTAAGAAAACCCCAATTTCATACTTGAGTTGGAGGAGTGTGTCTGTATTTTGTCCCTTTTCTCTCACCATCTTTTGTTCTGCTGGCTACCCATCAACTGTAGTCAACACTGGGTAACGGGCATGCACACTTTAATGTTGCTCTGAGCTGGCTTTTAGAAAATACATGGAAGCCATCAAAAAGCCCCCCTCGCCTCCCCGCATGAAACTTGAGGAAGTACCTGGGAAAGGAATCTTTTTCTGCCTTTTCATAGTGTACATGATACTCTCAACAAGCTGGCATCATTATCATTGTCTTCCCTCTTGCGTTTTAAGTTTCTAGCTTTCAACAGCTATCTTGTGTAATCCAACTTTAGAATTATTGGATATAATATAAGCAGTGCTGCAGCATTTCAAAGCAAACATTGTATTTTAATACTTTAATATTTAGGGGAGAAGGAAGAGTCCTTCTTTTACAGAAAGAGACCTGTCAACTTACTGTTACAGTATTTTCCTTGTGCAAATGTAACAGATCTCTTAAGAGGGGTGGGTGCAGTTTATAAGATTAGTGCCCACTTATTAAAGTACAGCCTGGAAGGGCAAGTTAGAAAGTTGTGGACATACTGAATGTGGGACAAGTGCTAAATGTTTTATGGAGGATGTCTACACATTATTGGTGCAGATAACGAGCAACCTGTGGTGCTGCTTATGTAATTCTGCTTATGTTTTATGTTTGTAGCTTTAATCGCCCAAGATTGTCAAATTCGCAGTGAACAGCTTCACCTGTGCAGTTGGATGAAAGCTCCAAGGCACAAATAACTGTTAAAAGGCCACAGCAGTCTCTATTTAATTCTAAGTTTGCTTTGTTTGGATTGAAAATGCCTTTTGCAGTTTTTAGTTTTTACACCTGCAATAAACTTACTGAAGTAATAGGAATATGTCAATGCAACTATCAACATCTGTATATCTATATAGATGTGTACCTAATGAAGCTTGTTCACATCAGTGCTGAGTAGATTCTAACTTCTTTAGCTATTGTGTTTAAAACATTGTTTCATCATTTTTTAATTCTTGTATACCCACACATTTTACTAACATTTCAGTTTTAAAAGGGCTGGTTAAATTCTGGTATCCAGCTGGTAGTTTAATTGTACCTTGTGCAAACTAGCAAACATTTCTTGATTTAGGTGGACTGCAAGGGCAATGACCAAAGCTTCAGGTCAACTAGTGCCATTTGCCCTGAGCTCTGGTGGTTAATCTGTTCTTTTGTGGGAAAGTGGAGTTGTGGATTTTCCTGCCCCTGGGGAGGGGGAGTATGGGTGTATAAAATGAGACATCAAAGATTCTCTGGAGGAAGAAGAGATGCAAAAAAACAAAAGTATTAGGTAATCTGGCTTGTATCACAGGTACTGTTTAATAACACACTGTTCCACATACAATTTTATACCTGGAGCTGCTTCTGAAGAAGCTAAAGACCTTGTTATCTGTGTGAAAATGCATACATACAGCAGCGATCCAATTGTAAATAAGTTTCCACTAATTTTCAAACCGCCTATTTTGTGGTGTGATTATTAAATGTTATTTAGCAATTTAATTTCATCTGAATGATGGCATGCTTCCTTCCCTCAGGCTGTATTGACCTTAGTTGGCAAATGCTAGGTGCAGTTCTCAGTCATGCAGAGCAGAAGGTGTTGGGTTGGATTCTTTTGTCTGTGCTAATTAACTACAGTCAGCAGCATTAAAATTGTCCTTTAATGCCTCTTTAACTTGAAAGAGGAAAATCATCATCAGGGGGTTCCTACTCCTGATTACTATCCAGTGACCCTAGTTGGAAAGTGAGTGCAAGGCTTGGACTCTGCTGTGATTCCATTATGGTAGAATTGGCTGATGAGAGTGACTGCACATGGAGCAATATTGCAGCAAGGAGCCACACTTTGTGGCGAAAAAGAATTGGATGGAAGAGTTGATCTATAAAGAAATTATGGTGAGGCTGTACTTCTAATCCTTGGCACAGTAAAGCTGTGGTTAGTGTACTTAAGTGGAGCAGAAAGCCAGTGATTTAGATACGCACCATACTTGAAGATGTGTGGGTATATAGTTTTCTTTCTTCAGGTTTAAAAAGTTTCAACTTTTAAATATTGCTGATTAGAAATCAGTTAGTTACATGTTTACTTTCAAAAATAGCTCTCACTGGCCAGCCTGCAAGTGCTATCAATGACATGTTTAACTTGCTGTGTAACTTTTCAATTTTACATCACATTTTAAAATCTGGCCAATGGGCTACATGAAATACATTAGTGATCAGACTCTGTTCAATTACTACAATGTTTAGTGCTGAGACATCCCAGTGAATTTAATATTTAGTACCCTGAATAAACTTCCATGCTGATGGCTTATCTATGAAATTTTTTGCTAATTTGAATAAATGCATGTTACAATTATCTGGACTGTTATAAATTAAAACAAAGGGCAATGGAATTCCCCCCCCCCCCCCCCCCCCTTTTGGGTGATTGCTCATCCCTTGTGACTTAACCTAATTCATGTGATCCTATTTCCTTGCCCTCCACTGCATGTTTATACACTTTTGTTATGTGATGGCTGATGCCAAAAGGAGAAAAAAATTATTTTCATTGCCTGCTGTTCCTCCTTCATCTTCCGTCATGCAAAAGAAAATGCACATAGCCCAGCTATAACAAAAATGGGTTTGGGAAGTTTGATAGTGCATTGAGCATGATTCTTGGCATACACAGTTAACCTAACCTGCTTTCATCTTGCTTGCTGTTTAAGTATAATTTCAGTTCTAACCATTAGAGATGTGCATGTTCTGGTTTTTCTTACTTTGTTTTTTTGGCACAAATACAATTGGAGATATAAAGCTGCGTGATGGATACTGTCTGTGTATATAGAGCTACTAAATGTCTTAAGGTCTTGTAGCATGGTTCCTTTGCCTATATTCTGAGAAATGCTCTTTCATGTGGTAGCATTACTGTGCTTGAGAGCCTTATTCTGCTTTTTGGTGCATGGTGGCTTGCTTTGCATAACAGTGAAGGATCATTTTCCTAACTTGCAGTTGGCTATTAACATAACCTAGCTGAAGTCTTTTCAAGCTGGTTAGCCAAACAATTAATTTGGGGTAAAGGTGTGTTCTAAATCCAGTAACTGTTGATGTTAATTTTACTGGTATTTGTAAATTAATTCTGAAAATGGTGCTTAAACATTCTGCCACACCAGTTCTGGTTCTTGCCAGCTTATTTTCTAATAAAGCATAGGCTTTAAATTAAAATATAAGTTGAATTTGCTCCTCCTATTAACAAGACCAATGTGATTTGGCAGAAAACAAATACTGTTTTCCTTTTTGAATTATTTTTGCTCAATCAAATTTGTTCTTGAAGGGATCCTCTAATTAGGAATCTCTGATCACAATTTCTGTTGATTACTGTTTCAATCTGCTTAGAATGCACCACCTGTTCGCCTACGCCACAGACGGTCACGCTCAGCGGGTGGGGAACGATGGGTAGACCATAAGCCAGTTGGTAGCGTGGAAACAGACACTGTCCTACAGCCACACATTCCCAATGCCATCACTGTGGCAGTGCCAAATGAAAAAGCTCTGGCTAAGTGTGACAAGTACATTTTGACACACCAGGAGCTTGCATCGGATGGGGAGATTGAGACCAAGCTTATCAAGGTAATGAACAGCATTGCAGAAAAATCCAAATAAACCAATAAAGCTTAATATACCATAATTCTTGATGTAGAATGCTTACTTTATCAACCTCATGTTAATATCTTTCTAGTTTTAACTTCAAATAATGTGTTCAAATATGTTTGTAGGTAGAAGTGATAATTTGATTGAGATTGGATCCAAAACAATTGTCAATTTGTTTAAATACATAACATAAAAACATCTTTTTTAAAACTTTTTTTGTAGTAAATAGTAATTGAAACTCCAGTGTATTGTCTTGATGGTGAATAGTGCATTTCTTTTTCGTTTTAAAGGGCGAAGTGTTCAAGACTAGGGGTGGTGGGCAGTCTGTCCAATTCACAGATATTGAGAAACTAAAACAAGAGCCCCCCACTAGTACAAGGTATGTATTGTGGGGTAGTGGTTAATTTTCAATTAATGGTGATTCTTATTTTCAATAAATTTTGGGAGGTTAGCTTGAATTTGCAAGCACAGATTTAACGGTGGGAAGAATGGTAGAAGCTCATCTAATGCTCAGTAACACATCTTGTTTATCTCTAGCTAAAATTTTGAATGGTGTATAATGCCTTAACTTGATGTTTGGGAATTTCTAGCAAGCGTGTACCCATTTGTAATTTGAGTGAGAACTGTGCAATGTGCATGTTTGTATTTGTCTGCAGCAAGATATAAAACGAGCAATGTACACTTGTCTGCTGCATTTTTAGATCACTGTGTTTTTTTTAAAAAGAGAGTTAACCTTAAACATTGAAGCCACTTCGGTTACTTAAACATTTTTTATGCTTTTTAAAAAAAAGAAAATAGCAAGTGTTTTATTTTAAGGAACCAGTTAGAAGAGAGGAGATATTTCGTGAAGAATGAATTTAATACGCAGTTATTGGTTAAATTGGCTCTGTTGTACCGTTGGACTCAGTGGCCCTTTTGAAGCCATCAAAAAATTAAACACTCTTTCCAAATCCAGGTGTCTGTCTGCCTCCCTTCCACATGTACTTAGCTGAATTAGTAGATGGGATTTCAGTTGTCTTTTCTGCCCTTCTTTATATAAAAAAAACTGATCATTTGTTCTTTCAAACTTCTAATTAGTTCTTGGCATATCAAGTGTATTAGCCCATTATTTATCACAGTCTTCAGTATCTTCCCTTTCAGTCAGTCAATATGAAGATTTAGATTATCTTGGTGCATGAGATAATGGAGCTAGCCACCTTGGTAGTCAAGTGATCTACACAGGAATAGTTACAGCACATTATATCCTACCCTGATGGTAATATGTAGCACATTTATAATGGGAACTCAAACCCCTTGGTCCAAGAGAGCTATAAACCCAAGGCACTGTCTGTCCCTGCTAATGAAACAATCTTGGAGAATATGTAATTAATGTTAATAAAAAGGAAAATACTGCAGATACTGGAAATCTGAAATAAAAACAAGAAATGCTGGAAATACTCAGCAGGTCTGGCAGCATCTCCATAGATGCTACCAGAACTGCTGAGTATTTCCAGCATTTCTTGTTTTTATATGTAATTAATATTGCTCGCCTTAATATTTTTTTAATCTCCATTTATTTAGAAAACGTAGGTCTTCGCAATCAGCACCCCCTCAACAAGAGGAGACTACAGAATCTGAATGGACAGATGTGGAGACGAGGGTAATGATCTGTATTAACATTTAAAGATTAAGCCAACTGTTCTTCACGTCGGCTCCTCTGCTTATCTTATCAATACTAACATGAATGAGTAAGACCTCTAACAATGCCTTTTCAGCTTGTGATATTCTATTTTTCAGTGTTCTGTTGCTGTAGAAATGAGGGCAGGAAGCACCCTTGGACCTGGATATCAGCATCACGCTCAACCAAAGTACGTCTTCTAATCTGCTTTAGTTTTATTTCCCATGATGGATGTAATTCAGATTGTCTTAGCACTTAAGTATTTTGCAGGTCACCAGTCCTGGACTGTTTGTTGCAATTCCAGTTTGAGGTACTCAGCAAATTATCACAGTAGTTGGTGCTCTAGTTCTGCAGTCACCTGTAGAATGACCCACATTGTGTTTTCAACTCAAGTTCAAACCTCTGGAAGGGATGGTCTATCTGCAGAGGCTTCTGTTTTTTTTGCTAATGGTCAAAGTATGCAAACCTGCTTGTGCAGCAATGTTTATTCAGCCAAATGGCGGTCAGAGGTAGCTTTTTACTACCAGCGGTGCCAGCAGAGTGGTCTGGAAAGAAAGAGTCAAGGCGATAGCTGTCCCCGGTAGTTGTGTGGGATACTTCATACAAAAAAATAAAGATCCTTGCTCTTTACTGATTTACATCATGTGGCATCTTATTGTCTTTTTTTCTTTTTATTTCCAGGCGCAGAAAACCATAAACGCCAAATACCATGTTCAAATTTCCTTCAACAGAATAATCTCGAACAATGTTGGACTGTTAAAACACTGCAGGGTAGATGCTATGCAAAATTAGGGCGAATGTGATATCAATGCTGTAAACATTTTTGAATTGGAACAATAGTAACTTTTCTGGCTCGTTATGTATATATTTGATCAGGTGCCTTTTCATTGCACCCTATAGATTATGTATTTTACTATATGAGCATTGTGCTCTCATTACATGTGGATACAAATTTTATACTTGTCCCATGTAGATTAATCATGATCTTTTGTCTTGCTTTGCGATTTTTGTTGAACAGATGGTCAATATCACTGAAAGAGGTTGCATTTCTAAATTGGCTGTGGTTTCCATAAGAGCGTTTAGGAAATCCTACTTTTAAACTGCAGTATCCTATTATGACACTTTTGTTAGTCGTCTTTTTAGAGAAAATAGGATAATGCCTGCCCCATGTAATAAAAAAAAACAATCAACATTGATCACCAAACCCTGGCATCACGCGTGTTTTGAGCTGCTGCTATTGTTCAATTGACACGATGCACTTTAGAATGAACCTGTTTTTTATATGTATGTAAATGCATGTCAGCATCACGGCAACATCTTCTGTACTTTGTACCATAAGCTTCTCATAAGACATAATTTTGTTATAATTGGACTACATCATAACCAGTCAACCTAATAGATTTTTACTTTAACATGTTTTCATCTGAAATAGTCCATTTGTAAGTGAATATTTTATTTACATGTACTTTCCATTATCCAAAATATGAATTCATTTTGATTAAAATTGTTCATACAGTAACAAGCAGAATTTTGTGTTGTGTCTTAGATTCCTTCCACATCAAGTTGGACAGAAATGTCTGCTGTTGCATTCAGTGTTTTTGAAGTTTTATTTTAAAGGAGAGTGCAACTTTTTGGACTTGTGGTTTGCACTCTGGGTGAAAAGTACATGTGTTGCCTTGTGCTGCACCACATTCGTCCTGGTGTGGTAAAAGCAAAACCTTATATTTAAGGAACATTTTTTTTAATTTAGATTGGTGGTGTAATGCCTAACTGCATCAGTGCTGACTGAATGCATCTAACTTCTGGTTATATGGAACCCTAAGTTCATAATTTGCCATCCATGTTTAAAATCGGCATTGGATATTGAAATACTTGATTTTTTAAAAATCTTTTGTGAACTTGAAATGAGTTGGGCTACTTTTCTAGCAATTGCAGACTCCATTGTGTTTAATAATACAAATCCCCTTTTCCCTCCTCCCATCCTGTTCACAATGTTTGTCACTCCTGCTGAGTTCCTCTTATCCCTATTTTCAACTGATTGAAGACCACTGAGGGAGGCGCACTGGGTGGCTGCAGTTAGCAAAAGGGAGCTGCTCACAGGCATTTGGCTATTGATATCTGGATCAAGGTTGGTCCAGAAGAGCCTGGTGTCATTCAGTCTAGGGTCTGATGCTAAGACAGGGCGGCCAACACTTGTGGAACTACACTCCAGGTCCCTTTTAGGAAGGAGGAGGGGAGGGAAAAAGAGCAGCAGCATAATTCGAGCAGCTCATCAGGAATGTGTCATGACATGGGGAGAGCTTGAAGTGTGACGAGAATAATTTTTAAAAACTGAAATTTTTACCTCTATAGCAAATACAGGTTCACCAAACCACTGCTGTCGGTCGGATCATTTGAACCAACTCCCAAACACTTTTGCACCTGAGGCCCCTGTTCTAACTTCTGAGACTGCGTTAATTTATTAACTGGAGAATAATTAAGAGTAATAAAGAATACTGTCATTTCAGAAAACGTACATAGAATATGTGTGTACTCCAACAAATGTGACGTAAAAACATTTTAAAATATTAAAACAATACTGTGGAGCACCTTATCATGCAAGGATCTATTTTGAAGACTTAAAGTGACCCTTCTCTTTCCCGCCTTTCACTGCCCCATATGGGAGTCTAAAACAGTGTACAAAGTCTTTCTGCTTATCTTCCTCTTCCTGTTCCCAGGATCAGACAGATTCATGAATGGTCTGTCAGTTCCCAGAGTGAAAAAAACTCTGGTTTCTTGCTTTTGGTTTGATTTGCTGCCAGCAAGGCAAGTAAAATTTTCTATTTTGGGGCACTTTAACCTCGCTGCAGTCAATTCTTCCGCTATTCCTTCACTCTGCTCTGTTTATTTTACCACACTGAATCATTGCTGTTTGCACAGAAAGGATCATTTAAGACTTTTGAGTACACAGTTTGTTCAGCCAATATCTCTTGGCACTTTTGCAGGTAGAATTGCCATTTACTGTATTTTTTATTTAAATACCTTTTGCCAGTTGACAGGAAATGTCAACACAAATGGGTATGACAAACAGAAGCACGCATTCACATGTACTTTTTACTTTCACTGAACTCTGCCAAGCTCCATGCTTCAGATCCTCTCAATGCCTTTGCTTTTGACTGGATTTTATTGGATTGCAAAGCTGATTACAAATGTCTTTGGTGGAAAAGTGAGCATGATTTGTGATGGTTACTTGAGATAATGGGAGTAATGGTGATGAGAAAATGAGGCTGATTTCCACTAGCTGGCTTGTGTAATGAAGACAGACTGGAGGAAAAAAGACTTACATTTGCACAGCGAATTTCAGGATGTCCTAAAGTGCTATACAGCCAATGACCATTTTTATTTTTGAAGTGTTGCTATTGTAATGAAGGAAATGCGACAAGCAATTTGTGCACAGTGAGCTCCCACATACAGCAATGTGATGATAGGTTCTTAGTGATGTTGATTGAGGGATAAATATTGGCCGGGGCAGTGGAGAAAGTTCCCCTGCTCTTCAAATTTAGGCTACAGGATCTCTTGCGTCCACCTGAGAGAGTAGATGGGAATACCGTTTAATATCTCACCCGAAGATAGAACCTCCAACTTCTGAATGTCTAGTACAGATATGCAAGATTGTTAAAGACATAGAAAAAGTTAACCTGGAATATTCAAATTAGACCTAGAGGACACAAGTTCAATCTAGGAACTTTAATGCAAAGAATAATAAATGCTGCTCGGTAGTACAGAACTTGAATATTGCTGAAAAAACTACATGCTGTCAAAGCTTTTCGTCTTGGACTCATCAGGACCGATGCAAGAATGACATTTCATAGGGAGCAACAATTTATATTGCATGAGAAAAGAGTGCTGATTGGTTGACAAGTCAACGCTGGTTGAGGAGTTGCTCAGGAGAATGTATCAGGGAATTGTTATCCCCCACGCTTTTGTTAAATTCAAAAAAGGCGCAAAACCTGGACATGTTCCTTTTGTCTGCAGAGGTCGGATCCCTGCGTATGAGTATACGTACTTAGTAGCAAGTGTAAATGAGACATATTGTGAGCCCAACTGATCATCTTAAAGTGGGTGTTAGTGTAATTTTTAGCACACTCGGGATTGTTCAGTAAGTGCTGTCCAAGCACAGAATCACATCTAACATTCGACATTGTGTTCTGAGTTTTGCAAGCACTGGCTGGTTGAGTATGGTCAGTACTCTGCCTATTGCGAACAGCTGAAGGGATGTGCTGTTTTATACAATCTGCCAGTCGTTGGATGTACAGCCTACGCACCTGGCATCACGCTGGCACTGAAATTCATATGCCACATTACTCATTTGTTTATTAGGTAGAATGTTCTTTTAGCTTGATATCAGCATCCTGTTAGTGCACAAATATCTCTTGTGTTGCTACTCCATAGTAGCAGTGTGAAATGGCTCAAACCTTTGAGATACCTTACCCTTCCAGGCTAATTTGAGGTGGACTGGACATTTTTCAGGTCTGAAAGTATCGGCCTTAAACCATTAAAATAAAAGCAAAATACTGCGGATGCTGGAAATCTGAAACAAAAACAAGAAATGCTGGATTCACTCAGTAGGTCTGGCAGCATCTGTGGAAAGAGAAGCAGAGTTAACGTTTCGGGTCACTGACCCGAAACGTTAACTCTGCTTCTCTTTCCACAGATGCTGCCAGACCTGCTGAGTGAATCCAGCATTTCTTGTTTTTGTGGCCTCAAACCATTTGTGAGTATGTGTGATGCTCAACGAGCAATGATCTGACCAGCTTGTGGTAGACAGTATTAGAGAACCCATTAGTGGATTTCACAACTAGTACGTCAAGGAACGGGAGCTCATTAGACTGCTCCATTTCAATGGTGAATTTGAGTGGGATGGAGCTCAATGAATGTAGAAATATTTCCAGAGTTCTGGGGGAGTGGGGGGCAAAAGCTCTGGTTTCATTTGAGAAAGAAAGACGACTTTCATTTTTATAGTGCCTTTCATGACCTCAGGACATCCTAAAGCACTTTGAAGCAAATAAAGCACTTTTAAAGTGTTGACACCGTTGTGATGGAGGAACCAATTGATCGCTACAATGGAGGTTAGAATCTTTGGAAGAATGGGGATAAATCAGGGGAATGGGACTGACTGAATTAAGATTGGCCGAATTCTTTTGTCAGACTTTTCTCTTTAAAATTAAAAAACTCCTTCCTCATATGAACATTGGACTTTGGAGCAGGAGTAGGCCACTCGGCCCCTTGAGCCTGCTCCGCCATTCAATAAGATCATGGCTGATCTGATTGTAACCTCAACTCCACATTCCCACCTACCCCAATAACCTTTCACCTCCAGGCATTAGTCTAGTAAACCTTCTCTGAACTGCTTCCAATGCATTTACATCCTTCCTTAAATAAGGAGACCAATACTGTACACAGTACTCCAGACGTGGTGTCACCAATGTCCTGTATAACTGAAGCATAGCCTCCCTACTTTTGTATTCAATTCCCCTTGCAATAAATGATAATATTCTAGTAGCTTTCCTAATTACTTGCTGTACCTGCATACTAACCTTTTGCGATTCATGCACTAGGACACCCAGAGCCCTCTGCATCTCAGAGCTCTGCAATCTCTCACCATTCAGATAATATGCTTTTTTATTCTTCCTGCCAAAATGGATAATTTCACATTTTCCCACATTATGCTCTGTTTGCCAGATCTTTCTTTTCTTTTACTTCAAGCTACTGATTCTTACAGAAGTTGCCTCCTAATATTTTGGCTCATGGCTATTGTCATCCAAAGCTCTGCTGCCCGTATCTTAATTTCATCAGGTCCCATTCACCCATTCAGATGTAGAGTCAATCTCTGTGATGGGACAAAGGGCCTTTTTTTTTGCCCATGTTCATCACTGCTGCCTTGTACAAAGTACAAATGTGCAGCAGGTGGCACTGTTGCGCTGTTGAGAATGGATATTTTTTGCTGAGCCTTTCCAACCTGATCAGCAACACATCAAACTTCAGATGCTCCTCAGGTTACTGAGCCACTTGTTCGAATGCATCTTCCATTTCCCAAAAGACGTGGCATAAAATCTACATGCTGATGAAACACGTTTAAAATGCTCGTTTGTAGCAGCTCCCTTGATGCAGCTGCAATACTCTGTGTAAAAGAAAAAGAATTGCATTTATATAGCCCATTTCACGACCACTGTGCTTTATAGTCAATGAAATACTTTTGAAGTATAGTCACTGTTGTAATATAGAAAAATAACCACACTTTCACTGCCTGAGAAACCTGATTTGTGGGAGCAATATCTGTTTCTACATATTAGCACAAAATGTGAGCGGTTTCACTGAACTATTTTCAGCTTTAGAACCTGGTTTCAAATTCAGTCCAGATTGAAGACTCCTTCATGCTGATATGAAAGCAAAATACTGCAGATGCTGGGAATCTGTTTTTCTCTCCATGTTTCTCCTGATGTTTCCAGCATTTTCTGTTTTTAACTCCTCTATGTTGACTGTAGCAGTTCTACATGTCTCCATCCAGTTCCCACTTACATACACGCTCACAACACAAACCTACTGCTAATTCGCTAATCTAGCAGTCTCACTCAGAGAAAGAAGTGTCAGGCAAACGCCCCCCCCCCCCCCACCCCCCCACCTACCAAGACTGAGGCACTCATTATTTCGCCACATGAACATTAAAACTTAAAATTGCAAGCCCCTGACTGGAAAGACATCTTTGTATAGTAACTAGCAGTGTTGGAACAAAAGGGACCCAGTCGTTGCTTCCCCAATACATAGAAGAAGTGGTCAAACCAGTTTTAGTCACGTGACTTGCTGGCTGGAATTTTTTTTTTGAATTTGAACTTCCAACAAAGGATTTGAACTGAGACAAAGCCGTGGACTCATGGAATAAAGATCTTTCCTGGAACTGAAGCAAGAATTACCTCCTCTCTCCTGCCTGCTTCTATCTCCTTCCCACGGAACTGAAACTTGTGAAAACACGTGAAACTCAAAGAGAGAAAAGTTTCCTACGTGAACAAGGTTTTAAGAAGACTACTGGGCCCCACTGAAAAGCAAGACTACTTACAAAAGGACTTCTTTTGGGCCTCCTTATCTCGAGAGACAATGGATACGCGCCTGGAGGTGGTCAGTGGTTTGTGAAGCAGCGCCTGGAGTGGCTATAAAGGCCAATTCTGGAGTGACAGGCTCTTCCACAGGTGCTGCAGAGAAATTTGTTTGTTGGGGCTGTTGCACAGTTGGCTCTCCCCTTGCGCCTCTGTCTTTTTTCCTGCCAACTACTAAGTCTCTTCGACTCGCCACAATTTAGCCCTGTCTTTATGGCTGCCCGCCAGCCTGCCCGCAAGCAAGACTACTTACAAAAGGACTACAGTGAGCTCAAAGCACCATAACAAGATATTGCCTCAAACTCCCTCTCTACTATATTTTCCTCTTCTCTTTTCTGTTCCTAACTGCATGTGTATATCGCGTGTGCATGCTAGCGTGGGCGCCTTGTATATCCGTAGGCGTTAACCGTATTAGAGTTCAAGTTTGAGGTTTAATAAATTTCATCTTTCTTCTTTAAACCAAAGAAAGTCTGTTTGTGTTCATTTCTTTGCCTTATAATTGGAAAGTTGTGAACAAGGATTCACAAAAGGGGAGCTCAAACCACAGTATGTTTAAAATTAAACCCTGTTACAATAAGACCAGGTGAAGATAATAACAGACTCCTAGTCACTTTTCTCACCTGGTCGTAACAGAAGGAACTTGCATTTATATAGTGCCTTTTACCACCTCAGGACGTCTCAAAGCACATTACAGCCATTGAAGTGCAGTAATGCAGGAAAAGCAGCAGCCAATTTGCACACAGCAAGCTCCCACAAATAGCAATGTGAAATGACCAAATTTTTTTTTTGTGATATTGGATGGAGTACCAATCACAAATATTTCAAACTGGTCAAAACATAGTAGTTTAAAATCCGTGAGGTATCACTCACCTCTGCATAGTTTGTTTTTAGACTTCTTCTGGCATGTCAGCTGTAATTCTATTCTGCGGGTGTATATACAGGGTGTTTACAAAGTCCTTGTACAATTTTTAACTTTAATAACTTTGGATGCCCGCATGATAGAAGCAAACTGTAAATGGCAAATGAAAGCATAACTCATTAAGTTTTTAATGGTATTAATGCTGAAACTGATTGAAAATGGAAGAAAAGGTGAACCGTTGGAAAATTGGATTGAGCGACGCTTCACAAAAGATGGCAGTTACGTTGAGGCCTAAAAATCTGAGCTGTATTGTGTTAAAACTTTAAGAACGCAGCTTTTATTAGCTGTTTACAGTTTTCTTTCATCATATAGACATCCAAAGTCATTTAAGTTTGAAGTTGCAGAAATATTTTATAAATATCTTGTACGGAACGCATATGCTGTGCAAACATTGGATGGTTCTGTTGTTCACTGCCTCACGAATACCAGTTCTCCCTCTCATTCTCGCCTGCCATGGTTCACATGCTGCCCATGTTGACAAGATCTCCCAGAGGTTCTGAGTTATTCTGCTTTTATACACAAGAGGCTACACGTTATCAATCAGAGCAGAACAAGAAACCGTCTCTGGCTTGTGCAACTGAAGAGGGCTCCGGCTGGTTCCAATAGAATTAATTGAACACAGCAAAGGGGGCTTCCCCAATGGTGTGGTACTGAGGCAAAAAGCAGCAAAGTTTGATCCCGGGTCTGCACAGAGTTGGCCGATCTTGGGATGTGCAACAGTAGAGCTGCTGCATGAGCCTTGGTGTCCCTGGGCTAGAGGATGAGCTATTCAACTTTAGGGGGCAATTCAGACTTATTCTGTACTCACTTGACAGTCGCCTATTTGCACAACAACACCTTGCATTTATATAGCACCATTAACATAGTGAAACGTCCCGAGGTGCTTCACAGGAGTGATTATGAAACAGAATTTGAGACTGAGCCATAGAAGGAGATACTAGGACAGTTGACCAAAGGTTTTAGTCAGAGGTAAGTTAAAGAAGCGTCTTAAAGGAGGAGAGGGAGGTGGAGAGGTTTAGGGAGGGAATTCCAGAGCTTTGGGCCCAGGCAGCTGAAGGCACGGCCGCCAATGGTGGAGTGATTAAAATCAAGGATGCACAAAGAGGCCAGAATTAGAGGAGTACAGACATCGTGGAGGGTTGTCGGGCTGGAGGAGATTACAGAGGTAGGGAGGGGTGAGGACATGGAGGGCTTTGAAAACAAGGATGAGAATATTGCATGTTAACATTAAGTAATTAAAAAAATATATCCTGAGAGCAAATATAGTAAGAGAGTTGTTTCTGAAATATTTCCAATAATTTATTGGAGGTAAATATTCTGCCAGCTGAGCTTTCCTGTGCACTGCTCCCCAAAGTTATTTTATAAAATCCATACCAAGAATGCTCTGGCATTGCTGATGTTGCAATCTATCATCTCCTTTCCCTGTGTCGTCTAAAAAGAATGTGATAAATAAATCTCATCTTGACATAGCTCATTCTTGCTTTAGTCAAACAAGGCTTTTCTTTTGTAGAATTTGAAGCTAAAAGTATCTATCATAAAAAACAAGAAATTCTTTGGTTTTTACGTGTTGTGTAGCCTTGGGGGCGACATGTAATGTTAAAATCCTATTCATGTATCTCAGGTTAGTGATACCAGCAAGTCTGCATGTTCCAATCTAGGGTCAAGAATCTTCCATCACAGAAGGAGGCCATTCATCCTGTCATGCCTGTGCTAGCTCTTTGAAAGAGCTGTTCAATTTAGTCCCACGGCCTAACTTTTCTGCAATAGCACTGCAAATTAATCTTCATCAAGTACATGTCCAATTGTCTTTTGAAAGTTCCTGTGGAATATCTGCTTCCACCTCCCTTTGAGGTAGCATTTTCCAGATCTTAACAACCCACCGAGTAGTTCTTTTGCCAATTATTTTAAATCTATGATCTCTGGTTACTGACCCACTTGCCAGGGGAAACGGTTTCTCTCTATTTGCTCTATCAAAACCCTTCATGATTTTGAACACCTCTATTAAATCTCCTCCATAACCTTCTCTGCTCTAAGGAGGGCAATCCAAGTTTCTTCAGTCAATTCTGAATAACTGAAGTCCCCCATCCCTGGTATCATCCTGATAAATCTCCTCCGCACCCTCTCCAAGGCCTTGACATCCTTCCTAAACTCAGGTCTGTGCACTAATCAGGCAAGAATGGTGACAAGAATCCTTTCCAAACCTGCAGGTCCACAGGTTCAAACAGACCGAAGCAGTAAAGTGTATTGGACATCTGCTGCCAGGGGAGGCGGTGGCGTAGTGGTATTATCACTGGACTAGTAAGAGACCCGGGGTATTGATCTGGAGACATGGGTTCCAATCCCACCACAGCAGAAGGTGGAATTTGAATTTAATTAATAAATCTGGAATTAAAAGCTAGTCTAATGATGGCCATGAAACCATTGTCGATTGTTGTAAAAACCCATCTGGTTCACTAATGCCCTTTAGGGAAGGAAATCTGCCGTCCTTACCTGGTCTGGCCTACGTGTGACTCCAGACCCACAGCAATGTGGTTAACTCTTACATGCCCTCTGAAATGGCCTAGCAAGCCACTCAGTTGTACCTAACTGCTACAAAGATAATAAAAAGGAATGAAACCGGATGGACCACCCAACATGGACCTAGGCACCAGAAATAAAAACGGCAAACCCAGCCCTGTCGACGCTGCAAAATCCTCCTTACTAACATCTGGGGGCTTGTGCCAAAGTTGGGAGAGCTGTCCTACAGACTAGTCAAGCAACAGCCTGACATAATCATACTCACGGAATCATACCTTACAGATGATGTCCCAGACACTGCAATCACCATCCCTGGGTAGAGGTGGCGGGACAGAGGTCTACAGTAGGAAGGGAGTTGCCCTGGGAGTCCTCAACATCGACTCTGGACCCCATGAAGTGTCATGGCATCAGGTCAAACATGGGCAAGGTAACCTCCTACTGATTACCACCTACCACCCTCCCTCAGCTGATGAGTCAGTACTCCTGCATGTTGAACACCACTTGGAGGAAGCACTGCGGGTGGCAAGGGCACAAAATGTACTCTGTGTGGGGGACTTCAATGTCCATCACCAAGAGTGACTCGGTAGCTCCACTACTGGCCGTCCTAAAGGACAGAGCTGCTAGACTGGGTCTGCGGCAGGTTGTGAGAGAACCAACAAGAGGGATAAACATACTTGACCTTGTTCTCACCAATCTGCCTGCTGCAGATGCTTCTGTCCATGACTGTATTGGTAAGAGTGACCACTGCACAGTCCTTGTGGAGACGAAGCCCCGCCTTCACATTGAGGATACCGTCCATCCTATTGTGTGGCACTATCACCGTGCTGAATGGGAAAGATTTCGAACAGATCTAGCAATGCAAAACTGGGCATCCATGAGGCGCTGTGGGCCATCAACAGCAGCAGAATTGTACTCAACCAGAATCTGTAACCTCATGGCCCAGCATATCCCCCACTCTACCATTACCATCAAGCCAGGAGACCAACCCTGTTCAATGAAGAGTGCAGCAGGGCTTGCCAGGAGCAGCACCAGGCATACCTCAAAATGAGGTGTCAACCTGGTGAAGCTACAACTCAGGACTACTTGCATGCCAAACTGCATAAGCAGCATGCAACAGACAGAGCTAAGCGATCCCATAACCAACAGATCAGATCTAAGCTCTGCAGTCCTGCCATATCCAGCCATGAATGGCGGTGGACAATTAAACAACTAACTGGAGGAGGTGGCTCCACAAATATTCCCATCCTCAATGATGGGGGAGCCCAGCACATCAGTGCGAAAGATAAGGCTGAAGCATTTGCAACAATCTTCAGCCAGAAGTGCCGAGTTGATGATCCATCTCGGCCCCCTCCTGAAGTCCCCAGCATTACAGATGCCAGACTTCAGTCAATTCGATTCACTCCACGTGATATCAAGAAACGACAGAAGGCACTGGATACTGCAAAGACTATGGGTCCTGACAATATTCCAGCAATAGTACTGAAGACCTGTGCTCCAGAACTAGCCACGCCCCTAGCCAAGCTGTTCCAGTATGGCTACAACACTGGCATCTACCCGGCAATGTGGAAAATTGCCCAGGTATGTCCTGTGCACAAAAAGCAGGACAAGTCCAACCTGGCCAGTTACTGCCCCATCAGTTTACTCTCAATCATCAGCAAAGTGGAAGGTGTCATCAACAGTTCCATCAAGTGGCACTTGCTTAGCAATAAACTGCTCAGTGATACCCAGTTTGGGTTCCGATAGGGCCACAGCACCTGACCTCATTACAGCCTCGGTTCAAACATGGACAAAAGAACTGAACTCAAGAGGTGAGGTAAGAGTGACTGCCTTGACATCAAAGCAGCATTTGACCGAGTAAGGCATCAAAGAGCCCTAGCAAAACTGGAGTCAATGGGAATCAGGGGGGAAACTCTCTGCTGGTTAGAGTCATACCTAGCGCAAAGGAAGATGGCTGTGGTTGTTGGAGGTCAATCATCTGAGCTCAAGGACATCACTGCAGGAGTTCCTCAGGGTAGTGTCCGAGGCCCAACCATCTTCACCTGCTTCATCAATGACCTTCCTTCAATCATAAGGTCAGAAGTGGGGATGTTCGCTGATGATTGCACAATATTCAGCACCATTCGTGACTCCTCAAATACTGAAGCGGTCTGTGTAGAAATGCAACAAGACCTGGACAATATCCAGGCTTGGGCTGATAAGTGGCAAGTAACATTCGCACCACACAAGTGCCAGGCAATGACCATCTCCAACAAGAGAGAATCTCTCCATCTCCCCTTGACATTCAATGGCATTACCATCACTGAATCCCCCACTATCAACATCCTAGGGGTTACCATTGACCAGAAACTCAACTGGAGTAGCCATATAAATACTGTGGCTACAAGAGCAGGTCAGAGGCTGGGAATCCTGTGGCGAGTAACTCACCTCCTGACTCCCCAAAGCCTGTCCACCATCTACAAGGCAGAAGTCAGGAGTGTGATGGAATACACTCCACTTGCCTGGATGGGTGCAGCTCCAACAACACTCAAGAAGCTTGAGACCATCCAGGACAAAACAGCCCGCTTGATTGGCACACCATCCACAAATATTCACTCCCTCCACCACTGACGCACAGTGGCAGCAGTGTGTACCATCTACAAGATGCACTGCAGCAACACACCAAGGCTCCTTAGTCAGCACCTTCCACACCCGCGACCACTACCACCTCGAAGGACAAGAGCAGCAGATTCATGGGACCATCACCACCTGCAAGTTCCCGTCCAAGTCACACACCATCCTGACTTGGAACTATATTGCCGTTCCTTCACTGTCGCTGGGTCAAAATCCTAGAACTCTCTTCCTAACAGCACTGTGGGTGTACCTACCCCACATGGACTGCAGCGGTTCAAGAAGGTAGCTCACCACCACCTTTTCAAGGGCAATTAGGGATGAGCAATAAATGCTGGCATAGCCTGTGACGCCCACATCCCATGAATGAATAAAAAAAAATTTACAGGGAGATTGGTTGCACATTACAAAGAATAAATATATGGAGCAGGATTGAGTTTAGCTCATTCTCTCGAGTCCCAGACCCTACCAGGTAAACAGCAGTTAAATCTTCAGAATCCAAACATGTTGGATTAGTAACAGCCTCTGTGAACCCGCGTTCTGAATGCACACCATATTATAAAATAAACAAGAGATGTGAGAAGTTTGCAGTCAGGTATAATGTTGAGAATCACAAGACACAAAGAAGAAAGATAGCTTTGTGTTTCTTGCACTACCATGGTTTTGATTGTATGTCAGATGACCTTTGTAAAACATACAATGGTCTTATCTTTTTTCCTTGGAGAATATCAGTATACCTGAGAATTTAAAGACGCTTTTTGTTCTTAGCAAATACTGTAGGTAGCTTGACTCCTGATTTGTAAATACAACTGCACTAGTAACTCCGTTAATATAAATCCCCAAAGGGAGAATGCAGTGATCCAACAAAAGGTAGTAAGAGGAGGAAACCGAGGGAAACCGATCATCCAAAATATGCACAATACACCCACTTGAATTAGGGTTGCTTTGTTTGGAAGTATTCCTGGAGATTTAATTACCACCTCCCATTGTCCCACCCTCACAGTTCTGCATTGGTTGCCCAACGTGTCCATTCTTACCATGTCACATCTCCCTGCACCAATTGGAAAGCAAAAAGACTCTTCATTGTCCAATTAGATGATTCTTGACTGTCAGTCGACCAGCCCCGCCTCCAATATTTTTATAACTAATGAACAAAATTGTTCAAAGGAAACTAAATTAAAAACACACACAAACCTAAACTCTGGAATTCCCTCCCTAATCCTCTCTGCCTCATTGCCTCCTCCTTTAAGATGCTCCTACATTGACCCATTTCTGCATCAACTCTATCCTCACTCACACACCCTGTCCAATCCCAGTCCATTGAACTTAAAATCCTTGTCCTCATCTACAATTCCCTTCATAGCCTTTCTGGTCCCACCCTACCTCTACAACCCTCTACAGTGTTACAATACTCTTCTGTGACCTCTGACTCTGGTCTCCTCTGCTTTGAGCCATCATCCAACTAAGTCCCACCCTTAGAAAGTTCCTCCCCAAAGCACTTCTACCTGTTTTGTTCCCTCCCTCCCTTTCAATGAGGAAAGGTTGAGCAGGCCGGATCTCTTTTCTCTGGAGAAGGGAAGACTGAGGGGAACCTGACAGAGATCTTTAAAATTATGGAAGGGTTTGATTGGGTAGATGTAGAGAAGATGTTTCTACTTATGGGGGAGTCCAAACTGGGGGCCATAAATATAAGATAGTCACTAATAAATCTAATAGGGAATTTTAAAGAAGCTCCATCATCCAGAGAGTGGTTGGAATATGGAACTCGATACCACATTGAGGCATATAGCATAGATGCATTTAAGGGGAAGTTAGATAAGCATGAAGGAGAAGGGAATAGGAGAATCTGCTGATGGGTGACATGTAGTAGGGTGGGAGGAGACTCATGTGGAGCATAAATGTCGATGTGATGTCCTCGGGACTTGTCTGGGGTTTAGCCAAGTTTGGGAGAGGATATGAGGCAAAGGCATAGAGACAAAGACTGCAGCAGCTGAACACAAAGGCTTCTCCTTTTATTCTGTCTGTTTTAGTTTCACTGTCTGTTTGCTAGCCTGTGTGTACTACAGCAGCCTCTAGAGTATATAATGCACGGTGCAACCTCAATTTCAAAATACTACAATACTACAGTTGGCATTGACCTGTTGGACTAAATGGTCTGTTTCTGTGTTGTAAATACTCTGTAACATAGTAACTACTTCCTCCAATCTTCTTCCCTCTTTTCTTGAAAATATTAACTTCTTATCATTAAAAACTTCCTCAAAACTCCTTTTTAATTAAGCTAACTCTTACCTCCCCTTCTTCTTTGGCCTCCTTGTCTCGAGAGACAATGGGTAAGCGCCTGGAGGTGGTCAGTGGTTTGTGAAGCAGCGCCTGGAGTGGCTATAAAGGCCAATTCTAGAGTGGCAGACTCTTCCACAGATAAAATTGGTTGTTGAGGCTGTTACACAGTTGGTTCTCCCCTTGCGCTTCTGCCTTTTTTTCCTGTCAACTGCTAAGTCTCTTCAACTCGCCACACTTTAGCCCCACCTTTATGGCTGTCCGCCAGCTCTGGCGATCACTGACAACTGACTCCCACGACTTGTGGTCAATGTCACAGGACTTCATGTCACGTTTGCAGACTTCTTTAAAGCGGAGACATGGACGGCCGATGGATCTGATACCAGTGACGAGCTCGCTGTACAATGCGTCCTTGGGGATCCTGCCATCTTCCATGCGGCTCACATGGCCAAGCCATCTCAAGCGCCGCTGGCTCAGTAGTGTGTCTAGGCTGGGGATGTTGGCCGCCTCGAGGACTTCTGTGTTGGAGATACGGTCCTGCCACCTGATGCCAAGGATTCTACGGAGGCAGCGAAGATGGAATGTATTGAGACGTTGCTCTTGACTGACATACATTGTCCAGGCCTCGCTGCTGTAGAGCAAGGTACTGAGGACACAGGCTTGATACACTCGGACTTTTGTGTTCCGTGTCAGTGCGCCATTTTCCCACACTCTCTTGGCCAGTCTGGACATAGCAGTGGAAGCCTTTCCCATGCGCTTGTTGATTTCTGCATCGAGAGACAGGTTACTGGTGATAGTTGAGCCTAGGTAGGTGAACTCTTGAACCACTTCCAGAGCGTGGTCGCCGATATTGATGGATGGAGCATTTCTGATGTCCTGTCCCATGATGTTCATTTTCCGGAGGCTGATGGTTAGGCCAAATTCATTGCAGGCAGCCGCAATCCTGTCAATGAGTCTCTGCAGACACTCTTCAGTGTGGGCTGTTAATGCAGCATCGTCAGCAAAGAGGAGTTCCCTGATGAGGTCTTTCCGTACTTTGGTCTTCGCTCTTAGACGGGCAAGGTTGAACAATCTGCCACCTGATCTTGTGTGGAGGAAAATTCCTTCTTCTGAAGACTTGAACGCATGTGAGAGCAGCAGGGAGAAGAAGATCCCAAACAGTGTAGGTGCGAGAACACAGCCCTGTTTCACGCCACTCAGGATAGGAAACGGGTCTGAGGAGGCACCGCTATGCTGAATTGTGCCTTTCATATTGTCATGGGATGAGGTGATGATACTTAGTAGCTTTGGTGGACATCTGATCTTTGCTAATAATCTGAAGAGACCACGTCTGCTGACGAGGTCAAAGGCTTTGGTGAGATCAATGAAAGCAAAATAAAGGGGCATCTGTTGTTTGCGGCATTTCTCCTGTAGCTGGCGAAGGGAGAACAGCATGTCAATGGTGGATCGCTCTGCTCGAAAGCCACGCTATGCCTCAGGGTAGACACGCTCAGCCAACTTCTGGAGCCTGTTTAAAGCGACTCGAGCGAAGACTTTCCCCACTATGTTGAGCAGGGCGACTCCACGGTAGTTGTTGCAGTCACCGCGGTCACCTTTGTTTTTATAGAGGGTAATGATATTGGCATCGCGCATGTCCTGTGGTACTGCTCTCTCGTCCCAGCACAGGCAAAGCAGTTCGTAGAGTGCTGGAAGTATAGCAGGCTTGGCACTCTTGATTATTTCAGGGGTAATGCCATCCTTCCCAGGGGATTTTCCACTGGCTAGAGAATCAATGGCATCACTGAGTTCCGATTTTGTTGGCTGTTCGTCCAGCTCATCCATGACTGGCAGAGACTGGGCTGCATTGAGGGCGGTCTCAGTGACAACATTCTCCCTGGAGTACAGTTCTAATTACTGCTCCACCTAGCGGGCCATTTCCTTGTGTTGGTCAGTGATTGAACTCTTACCTCCCCAACTCTCCCTTAAATGCTCAATGCTTATCCTGCTCCACCTTTGCAAAATACCCTAGGAGGTTTTCATATGTTACAGGCGCTATATCAATGTGTTGGCGGGCTGGAGGCACTGATGGAACTGAATCCCAATGAGGGTCAACGCTATCAGGACAGGAGATAAAGTGAAATAATTAGAAGGAGGGGACAGTGCAAAATTGAATCTGGGTAAAAATGTGAATGAGGTTTCGTTTTGAGTTCTGAAATTTCCAGAGTGCCTCAGAAATGTACTAATGCAAACAGCGAGGAGCTTTAACAGGTGCTTTGAGTTGTTCAGTGGGCTGTGAAAATGAGCCGAGAATTTAATCAGCGATTAATTTTATCATATTGACTTTGCAGTTTGCGACAAAATGTCAACATTAGCTCTGTCAACAATGAAAGAGTTGCTATTTGCACAACCAACACTGAGATGTCAATGACACAAAGAATATTGGAGGTCACAGGGAAAGGGAAGGGGGGAGTTTATTACAGTACCGTGGGGTGGCACAGTGGCGCAGTGGTTAGCACCGCAGCCTCACAGCTCCAGCGACCTGGGTTCAATTCTGGGTACTGCCTGTGTGGAGTTTGCAAGTTCTCCCTGTGTCTGCGTGGGTTTTCTCCGGGTGCTCCGGTTTCCTCCCACAAGCCAAAAGACTTGCAGGTTGGTAGGTAAATTGGCCGTTATAAATTGCCCCTAGTATAGGTAGGTGGTAGGGAAATGTAGGGATAGGTGGGGATGTGGTAGGAATGTGGGATTAGTGTAGGATTAGTATAAATGGGTGGTTGATGGTCGGCACAGACTCGGTGGGCCGAAGGACCTGTTTCAGTGCTGTATCTCTAAACTAAACTAAACTAAACTAAGTATTTCTGGGGAAAAGTAAAGGGGTAAAGTATGAGGAGTGGGTATCATCATCTTTCTCGTTGTCCAATTTTTAAAATATAAACTAACGGGTGCAGCATAGGTAATGGTGACATATAACTAGCACTGAGTAACTCTGCTCTCACTCTGTTTGTTTAATGGGTGGGTGGACCTTTAGTGCCTGTGAAAATATTGACCCTGAGCACCTACACTTTGTTCTTTAGCTAGCATAACAACTGTCAAGTGTTTGTTGGGACAAACATCACATGGTTTCGCAGCCTTGCCAATAGAACACTCACTAATGAGAGATTAACCGCTTCCTTATCAGCTTGTCCTCTGTGCTTGCTGAAGGAGACTGTTTTCCCAGCTCCCTGCCTTTTTTTTATTGAGTCCCAATGATGGAGGTGTGCTGAAGTTCACTGCTTCTCAGGCAATGTGTTTACTGCTCCCCAACTGGTTTGGTAACGCAAATATAGAGTTGACTTGTTCTCGTTATGCCACGGAGTCAGAAGATTGTAGATTCAAGTTGCCACTCCAGGCGACCTGGGCACATAATCTGGGATGACACTGTCAGTGCAGCACTGAGGGAGTTCTGTACTGTCGGAGCTACCGCCATTCAGATGAGACGTTAAACTAAGGCCCAATCTGTCCTCTCAGGTGGATGTAAAAGATCCCATGGCACTATTTCAAAGAAGAGCAGGGGAGTTCTCCCCAGTGTCCTGGTCAATATTTATCCCTCAACCAACACCACTAAAAAAAAGATTGTCTGGCCATTTATCGCAATGCTGTTTGTGGGATCTTCCTGAGTGCAAATTGGCTGCTGTGTTGCCTACATTACAACAGTGACTACACTTCAAAAGTTAGTGGTTGTAAAGTGCTTTGGGATATCTTGAGGTTGTGAAAAGCACTATAGAAATGCAAGTTCTTTCTTTTCCTGAAGATGTTGACTCGTTGACAGTTTCAACGAGCACTGGACGTCTTCCAGTACCATGTCCAAGTTCCTATTCTTCCTGTGAGTGCTTGGGCACCAACTGTTAGCAGGAACATGTACAATGGGCTAGGTGCCCGATGCTATTCCCCACCCAAGAGCCAAGCACTTTCTAAATTAAATTGGCTCAACAGAAATCAGAAGTTGAAGCCTTGGAGACAACCGAGTGCAATCCTTTGCTCACGTCATGACTACAAGCAAATACATTCTCCAGCAGCTGCCACTGAAAAGTGATCAGGAGTAGGATCCATGGCTCATTTTTACTTCTTCCAACCAATGGGCATGTGCATAACTGGATGGAAGACGCCTGGGGAGAGTTCCAACGTCCACCTCGTAGTCCTGTATGCATCACCATCGTGCTAAGCGCTAGTGCTAGTTCATCAAATCTTCCTTCTTCTCCATTTACGCTTGGTCCTGCCCAGCTCTTTGGGGCTTGACAACACTTGCATTTATATAGCACCTTTAATGGAGTAAAATGTTGCAAGGCACTTCACAGGAGGGCTTTCAAACAAAATTTGACACTGAGCCACATAAGGAGATAGTAGTGCAGGTGGCCAAAAGCTTGGACAAAGAGATAGGTTTTAAGGAGCATCTTAAACGAGGAGAGAAAAGTTAAGAGGCAGTGAGGTTTAGGGAGGAAATTCCAGAGTTTAGGGCATAGTTGCCAATGGTGGAGTGATCAAAATGGGGTATGTGTAAGAGGCCAGAATTGGGGAAGTGCAGAGATCGCGGAGGTTTGTAGGGGTTGGAGGAGATTACAGACATAGCAAGGGGCAAGACCATTGAAGGTTTTGAAAACAAGGATGAGAATTTTAGAATTGAGGCATTGCTGGACCGGGAGCGAATGTAGGTCAGTGAGCACCGGGGGTGATAGGTGAACCGGAGACCAGAGTTTTGGATGAGTTAAGGTTATGCTGGGTGTAAGATGAAATAGTCAGCGAGCACAGGCCTTTATCTTACTTTCACAAAGCAAAACAGCTGGGAACATGCAGGAAAACTGTCAAGAAAATACTGAACAGGAATATGCAATCTACAAACAGAAAGCTCCTGATTGTACTTGTGAAAAGCTGAGTATCTATTACAGTAATTGTTATCAGAGATAGATTATTAACAGGTTGTTTTTGAGAAAGGTTTTATTGGTGATGCATCAGAGCAAAGTTTAGTTGGATTTGAGTGACTGTAAATTTCCCCAAGCCAAATAAGTTCAAAGTTGCAGTAAAGCTTTACTGGCTTAGTAGCTTTTCCTGTGTTGGCCAGACTGTTAATTAAATCCCTTGAGGAATGAACAATTTCTCTAGTTTCTCATATTCCTGCCCCTAACCCAATACTAGAGAAAACAAACTTACTTTTGTTTTTTTCTTTCCCGACTGCTTTCTCCCCTCCCTTCATCTTCTCCCTGCTGAGGCAGGCTACTTCCAGCCTACCTCACTCGTATGCCTTTATAGGAGAGTTTAGGCACAAAGGGTTGGCAAACTATCTGATTGTGGATGGAGGGGCACATCACAGTTGAGCTTGGTCACCTCCTCACTGAACATTGACTGGGTGTGCTTTCCAGCATGGATCCCTCTGGGTAGTAACCAGGAGTATTAGCTGATTATCCGCTTCCGTAACCCAAAGGCACTGAAACTATCCTCACTGCTGACCTCACTCACATCAGCTAATGGCACAGCCCAAGAATTGAACCCAAGACCCCTATCTCTGGAGCTCAGTTACAAGAAACAACAATTTGCATTTGCCAGTAATGTAGTAAAACATCCCGAGATGCTTCACAGGAGTGTAATCCAACAAAATTTGTCGCATAAGCAGATATTGGGACAGGTGATCAAAAGGTTGGTGTAAGAGGTAGGTTTTAAGGAACATCTTGAAGGAGGAGAGAGAGGTGGTGAGGCAGAGGGTTTTAGGAGGGAATTCCAGAACCTATGGCCTTGACAGCTGAAGGCATGGCCGCCAATGGTGGAACGATGAAAAACAGTCTTTACCAAGTGAGCTAGGACACTTCAGGCTGAAGATCTATTACAGTGTGATACCAATTACAGTAAGATTACTAGCAGAATTATAACCAAGTATGGTTTAGATTCCCAGAGCCAAATAGTTTGAGGTTACAGTAGAGTTTTGCTTGGCCCAGTTGCTGTTACTTTGTTGGCCAGATTGTTAACTCAATCCATCAACAATGGTGCCAGATTCTCCTCTGAACAACAAGAAATGTTAAACTGACTTGCTTTCCATGTAAATTAACATTCTTTGATGTGTAATCACTGAATAATTACCATGCCCTCCAGTTGTTGTGGGATTACAGCCACTATCCTTAGATATCATTGACCTTTATAACATGATATTATGCAACTATTTTAACAATCGGTAACGTGTAGAAAGGAGCCAAAAATATATAAATAAACCTGCAATCCTGCTTTATAATTTACTCACGTTTTCCAAAGTTTGTCTATCTCCTGTTGCCAAGACATAAGAACATTAGAAATAGGAACAGGACTAGGCCATTCAGCCCCTTGAGCGTGCTCCAACGTTCAATAAGGTCATGGCTGATCTGATCGTGGCCTAAACTCTACTTTCCTGCCTGCCCCCCATAACCCTTGATTCCCTTGTAGCTCAAAATTCTGTCTAACTCAGCCTTGATTATATTCAATGACCCAGCCTCCCCTGCTCTCAGGAGAAGACAATTCCAAAGATTAATAACCCTCTGAGAGAATAAATTCCTCCTCATCTCCATCTTAAAAGGGAGATCCCTTAATTTAAAACTGCTCCCAAGTTATAGGTTCCCCCACAAGGGGAAACATCCTCTCGATACCTACACTCTCAAGACCCCACAGAATCTTATATGTTTCAATAAGATTACCTCTCATTCATCTAAACTCCGAAGAGTATAGGCCCAACCTGCTCTACCTTTCCTCATAAGGCAGCCCCTTCATTCCAGGAATCAAACTAGTGAGCCTTCTCTGAACTGCTTCTAATGCAAGTTTATCCCTGCTTAAGTAAGAAGACCAAAATTGTACACCGTACTCTGGGTGCAGTCTCACCAATGCCCTGTAAGTTGTAGCAAGACTTCCCTACTTTTATACTCCATCCCCTTTGCAATAAATGCCAACTTTCCATTTGTCTTCCTAATTATTTGCTGTACCTGCATGCTAACTTTTTTGTGCTTCATGAACAAGGATACGCAGATTCCTCTGTACTGCAGCATTCTGCAGTCTCTCTCCATTTAAATAATATTTTACTTTTCTATTCTTCCTATCAAAGTGGATAACCTCACATTTTGCCACATTATACTTCATCTGCCAAATTTTTACCTACTCACGTAACCTATTTATATCCCTTTGGAGACTCTCTGTGTCCTCCTCACAACTTGCTCTCCTACCTATCTTTGTATCATCTGCAAATTTGGCTACAATACAGTTGGTTGCTTCATCCAAGTCATTGATATAGATCATAAATAGTTGAGGCCCCAGCACTGATCCTTGTGGCACTCCACTTGTTACAGTTTGCCAACCTGAAAATGCCCCATTTATCCAGACTCTCTATTTCCTGTTAGTTAGCCAATCCTCTATCCAGGCTAATATATTATCCCCAAGACCACGAGCTCTTATTTTGTGTAGTAACCTTTTATGTGGTACCTTATCGAATGCCTTTTGGAAATCTAAATGTACTACATCCATTGGTTCCCCTTTATCCACCCTGCTTGTCACATCCTCAAAGAACTCTAATAAATTTGACAAACACGATTTCCCTTTCATAAAACCATGTTGACTCTGCTTGTCAAACACAATTTCCCTTTTGTAAAACCATGTTGACTCTGCTTGATTGCATTATGATTTTCTAAATGTCCTGCTACTACTTCCTTAATGATGGATTCCAGCATTTTCCCAATGACAGACGTTAGGCTAACTGGCCTAGAGTTTCCTGCTTTCTGCCTCCCTCCGGACCAAACCCAGACAAGGGTCTGATAAGAAGTGGGCAGGGTTAAGGTAATAGCTTTGAGTTTGCTAATTTGATCTTGCTGATACAACTTTAATAAATACCATTTTCACATCATGAGGAAACAAGAGTAAATGAATGGGGGGCTGTCTGTGTTTGTCCCAAATATATTCACTGTGGAGAAAAACAAATAAGCTGTAAATGAGCTGGGCAGTACCCAGAACCAAACCCAGATTGCTGGAGCTGCGAGGCTGCGGTGCTAACCACTGCGCCACTGTGCCACCCATGACACCTCTGGAGTGGGACTTGAACCCACAACCTTCTGAGTCAGAGGCAAGAGGTTGAGCACTCTGGAAATTAGAGAGGTATAAAACAAGCAAATTGGGGATGGGGGAAAGAGACTGTTAGGACAACAGTGAAGAATGATCCAATGAGGTAATGAGGTGACAAAAGGGACTGTTCAGTTCCCAATTGGCTGTGGGAAGGTGATACATCACAAGAATGGACAGGGCAGGTGGACCAATGGCAGGACTGTGTGAGGGGCGCGGGGGGAGGGGGGTGGTGGTGTTTGTGGGGAAGGTGCTGGAGTCACATGACGAAACCAAAGTCGACAACCCTACTTCTGTGCAGAGGTTCAACAGGTGACCCTGACAAAGAAGTTTGAATTTCAGCTAGTTTCAGGACTCAAACCTGCAATCTTGCGTGGTTAATACAGCCGCGTCTAATCTGCCCTTTCCTCCTTTGAAATAGGACTAAGTTCTGAGGTTTTAACTTGACTATGTGAGAATACACCATGAGCTTTCCACCAGTGCTGTTTACCAAACATAATTACCTCAGACTCAACAATCAAAAGCCATTTATAGCCAATTGTTTGCTTTGTACTGAATTACTCGCCTGTCTGCCAAGCAGTTCTATACCAGTGGTTAATTACTGTTTTGCTTTTATTACTAAGAGCCCGTGTAGTGATATGGATGCTATTAGGGCCATAAGTTACAAACCGTGTACACAACGCCAGATTTGTGCTCCACAGTAACTCTATTAAACCATGCTGATAGGGAGCAATGGACAATAAATGACAGCTTTGTTGGCTCAATTGTGCTGTGTGTATTTGCCCAGCCATCAGTGTTTGTGAATACACTGTAGTCTTTCAATGTGCTGTTAAAACAGTGCGTTTCCTAAAACACCCACCCTTGTCTGAAAGGGCCAATTTGCTTGCTCCGAGAGCCACTGAACCCTTTTTACAACTTCCTCCAAGTTCCAGTACCCTATGTGGCTGAAGTCTGTGTCATGAATTAGCCCAGAAACAACTGTGCTCTGACTACCTGCCCCGAACTATTAGCAATGTTCTCCTGCAAATTGTAACAAGCAATGTCCAGTGGCTGGAGGGTCAATAACCAGGGAACACAGACTTAAGACAATCAGCAAAAGAACGGGAGGGGGAGATGAGGAGAATTTTTTTTTAATGCAGTGAATTGTTGCGATCTGCCTGAAAGGACATTGGAAGCAGATTCAGTAATAACTTTCAAAATGAAATTGGATAAATACTTTAAGAGAAAAGGTCTACAGGGCTGTGGAGAAAGAGCAAGAGGGGCCCATTGGCCAAATGGCCTCCCTCTATTCTGTATCATTTCATGAAACTTGTCGCTGTTTCCAGCACATTTACTCTCCCTACCCCGGAGCAAGGGAAGTGCAAAATGATTTTAATGAAGTCAAATGCTGCAGTCACTGGAAATCGGAATCAAAAAGAGAAACTCGTCTATCTCTGAGCAAAGGTTATTGACCTGAAATGTTAACTTTCCCTTCCACTCTCCACAGATACTACCTGATCAACAACAACTTGCACTTATATAGCACCTTTAACAGGGCGAAGTGATTGATAGGGGCAATTTGTAACAAAATTTGACACTGAGCCATATAAGGAGATATTAGGACAGGTGGCCAAAATATTGGTCAAAGATGTAGGTTATTAAGGAGTGTCTTAAAGAAGGAGGGAGAGGTGGAGAGGTTTCAGGAAGGAATTCTAGAGTTTAGGGCTCAGGTAGCTGAAGGCACAGCCGACAGTGGTGCAGCAATTAAAATAAATGATGTGCAAGAATTAGAGGAACACAGGGATTTCGCAGGGTTGTAAAACTGGGAGAGGTTACAAAGATAGGGAGGGGTGAGGCCAAGAGGAATTTGAAATCAAGGAATTTGAAATCAAGAATCTTAAAATTGTGGCACTGCCAAACCGGGAGCCAGTGTAGGTCAGCGAGCACAGGGAGTGATGGGTGAATGGGACTTGGTGCGAGTTCGGATATAGGCAGCAGAGTTACAATGTGTTAGTTTGGCAATGGACAACTGCATGAAAATTCCTCTTCTCTTCCCCTTGCCACTTCCTTCCTGAAGAGAGCAGCTCGCTCTCGATCCAGTTCTATGGTGTCCAAGGAAGCTGGATAGTGGGTCAGTTTTTACAGAGCAAATAGCTAAGGAGTTGGAGGCGGGGCTCGACTTGTGAATTTCCGAACCAACTACAGCAAACAGAGTCTCTGAACTCCTGACCAAAACTATAACAAAGTTACCTGATAAAAGCAGGATTATTATTCCAGCAAAATGCAGCGAGCCGAGGACAGTTACATCATATAAATTATTTGCAAAAAATCAATCTCAGTCACTTACAGCAGTGTGGGCTTCAGGCATGACTGATGGGGGAATTATCTAATCATCTCCATTCTGTTTGGAACATGTAGTGTCTTTATGTCTAGTTTGGGGATGCGATTGGAGCCATCTTATGCTGCTTCTCCAGCAACAAGAGAGCCATCACCCCCACATCCCTCCCACATCACCCCCACATCCCTCCTACATCACCCCCACATCCCTCCACACCCCCCCACATCAGCCCCACATCACCCCCACATCCCCCCTCACCCCAGCCCTACCCTTTGAAACTCTGTCCTTAATCTCTTCACTTTGCTAATTCTCTCTATCCTTTAAAAGCCTCTTCCAAAGGTAATTTTTTTATGGACCATGCTTTTGGTCACCTCTTCGAACTTATGCGACCTCTCTCTCCATCTGTTCTCTTCCCTGTGAGGCACTTTGGTAGGCTTATTATGTTAAGGCTACTATATAAATATACAAACTGGAGTCCTAATCTCACAGTCCACAGGATTCGAAAAGATCAACACATTAAACGTCTGGAAGCCAAGTTACAAATGTCACCAAATGAAGCGTGTGGGAATATATCTGCCTATTAGTTAGTATGCAGGACTGGGAGTGAGTAATGAAGATGTAATTTAGTTGAGAGCCTTAGATGAGGTTTCATCCTGGTGTCTTGGATCGAGCAGTTTATGGACACCATGTGAACTCTAAGATTAAATTACAACCTTCCATTACCTTTCTGAATAAAATTGGCAACAATGCTAATGACACTTGAAAGCAAAAGCTGCAAAGGCATTAATTAAAGTCTGAGAGGTTACTGTGAGGTCCTGACAGCAGAGTAATATACCTCACAGGAGGGTGTAAAACAGAATTGTTCATAGTTCGAAAGAAGAACGATAAGGGAGGCTTAAAAAAAAGCCTGTTCAGTAGTTGAATATCTTCTCCCAGAGTTGATGTAGCTAGGAGGAAACCAGTCTTGCCATGAGATGTCTGAATGACATCATTTGGCTCCCGCATATTTGATTTAAATATCCAGGATGTCAATATCCCATAAGTGATGCCAGCAAACCGAAATTCAACAGCTGGAGTAGACCATTCAGCCCTTGAGCCTGCTCCGCCATTCAACAGGATCATGGTTGATCTTCCACATTTCCTGATAACCTTCCCACGTTATCTCTACATCCCTTAATTCTCTTAGTACCCAGAGTTGAATATACTCAACGCTTGAGCATCCTCAGCTCTCTGGGGTAGAGAATTCCAAAGATTTACGACCCTCTGAATGAAGAAGTTTCTCCTCACCTCAGTCCTAAATGGCCGGCCCCTTTAATCTGAGTCTATGACCACTATATCTGGACTCTCCAGCCAAGGGAAACAGGCTCTAGGTTTAAGTGCTCGGCTGTGGCTCAGTGAAAGTTCCAGCCAGAGACCCGAACACAGAATCCAGTTCAGTGCTGCATTGTTGGTGGTGCCGTCTTTCAGATGAGACATTAAGCTGAGGCCCCATGGTAGCCACTATCTGAAGAGGAGCAGGGGGCCTCTCCCCAATGTCCTGGCCAATATTTAACCTTCAATCATCGTTGCTAAAGCCGATTGTCTGGTCATTACCACGTTGCCGTTTTTGGGAGCTTGCTGTGCGCAAATTGTCTGCTGCAATTCTTGCATTACCATAGTGGCTGCAATTCAAAAAGTACTTCATTGGCTGTAAAACACTTTGGGATGTCCTGAGGTCATGAAAGAGGCTATCTTCTTCTTCTTCTTTGGCCTCCTTATCTCGAGAGACAATGGATACGCGCCTGGAGGTGGTCAGTGGTGTGTGGAGCAGCGCCTGGAGTGGCTATAAAGGCCAATTCTAGAGTGACAGGCTCTTCCACGGGTGCTGCAGAGAAATTTGTTTGTCGGGGCTGTTACACAGTTGGCTCTCCCCTTGCGCCTCTGTCTTTTTTCCTGCCAACTGCTAAGTCTCTTTGACTCGCCACACTTTAGCCCCGCCTTTATGGTTGCCCGCCAGCTCTGGCGAACGCTGGCAACTGACTCCCACGACTTGTGATCAATGTCACAGGATTTCATGTCGCGTTTGCAGACGTCTTTAAAGTGGAGACATAGACGGCTGGTGGGTCTGATACCAGTGGCGAGCTCGCTGTACAATGTGTCTTTGGGGATCCTGCCATCTTCCATGCGGCTCACATGGCCAAGCCATCTCAAGCGCCGCTGACTCAGTAGTGTGTATAAGCTGGGGATGTTGGCCGCCTCAAGGACTTCTGTGTTGGAGATATGGTCCTGCCATCTGAGGCCAAGTATTCTCCGGAGGCAGCGAAGATGGAATGAATTGAGACATCGCTCTTGGCTGACATACGTTGTCCAGGCCTCGCTGCCATAGAGCAAGGTACTGATGACACAGACTTGATACACTCGGATTTTTGTGTTCCGTGTCAGTGCGCCATTTTCCCACACCCTCTTGGCCATTCTGGACACAGCAGTGGAAGCCTTTCCCATGCGCTTGTTGATTTCTGCATCGAGAGACAGGTTACTGGTGATAGTTGAGCCTAGGTAGGTGAACTCTTGAACCACTTCCAGAGCGTGGTCGCCAATATTGATGGATGGAGCATTTCTGATGTCCTGCCCCATGATGTTCATTTTCTTGAGGCTGATAGTTAGGCCAAATTCATTGCAGGCAGCCGCAATCCTGTCGATGAGACTCTGCAGGCACTCTTCAGTGTGAGATGTTAGAGCAGCATCGTCAGCAAAGAGGAGTTCCCTGATGAGGACTTTCCGTACTTTGGACTTCACTCTTAGACGGGCAAGGTTGAACAACCTGCCCCCTGATCTTGTGTGGAGGAAAATTCCTTCTTCAGAGGACTTGAACGCATGTGAAAGCAGCAGGGAGAAGAAAATCCCAAAAAGTGTGGGTGCGAGAACACAGCCCTGTTTCACGCCACTCAGGATAGGAAAGGGGTCTGATGAGGAGCCACCATATTGAATTGTGCCTTTCATATTGTCATGGAATGAGGTGATGATACTTAGTAGTTTTGGTGGACATCCAATCTTTTCTAGTAGTCTGAAGAGACCACGTCTGCTGACGAGGTCAAAGGCTTTGGTGAGATCAATGAAAGCAATGTAGAGGGGCATCTGTTGTTCACGGCATTTCTCCTGTATCTGACGAAGGGAGAACAGCATGTCAACGGTCGATCTCTCTGCACGAAAGCCACGCTATGCCTCAGGGTAGATGCGCTCGTCCAGCTTCTGGAGCCTGTTTAGAGCGACTTGAGCAAAGACTTTCCCCACGATGCTGAGCAGGGAGATTCCACGGTAGTTGTTGCAGTCACTGCGGTCACCTTTGTTTTTGTAGAGGGTGATGATATTGGCATCGCGCATGTCCTGTGGTACTGCTCCCTCGTCCCAGCACAGGCATAGCAGTTCATGTAGTGCTGAGAGTATAGCAGGCTTGGCACTCTTGATTATTTCAGGGGTAATGCTGTCCTTCCCAGGGGCTTTTCCGCTGGCTAGAGAATCAATGCATCACTGAGTTCCGATTTGGTTGGCTGTATGTCCAGCTCATCCATGACTGGTAGAGGCTGGGCTGCATTGAGGGCGGTCTCAGTGACAACATTCTCCCTGGAGTACAGTTCTAGATAGTGCTCAGCCCAGCGGTCCATTTGTTTGCGTTGGTCAGTGATTATGTCCCCTGATTTAGATTTGAGGGGGGCGATCTTCTTGATGGTTGCCCCAAGAGCTCTCTTAATGCCATCATACATTCCTCTGATGTTTCCGGTGTCTGAGGCCAGCTGAATATGACTGCATAGGTGTTGCCAGTAGTCGTTTGCGCAGCGCCTGGCTGTTCTTTGTGCAGTGCTTCTGGCTGCTTTAAGTGCTGCCGATGTTAACTCGCAAATTCTGTTTTATATTTGCTTTTGAGTAATTGTGCAAGGTTTTGCCGTTTGTTGCTAAAATTGTGAGATGATAAAGAGAGCATGCGAGTGTTGTTTGCTTGCTCAGACTGCTTTGCTTACTTGGTCACTGAATGGCGGTGATGTTTATTCAGTAAATATACGTATGTGTGATGTACATTTACCTGTGTTGTATATAAAGCCTTTTCTACCAGAATTAGCGCCTGTGGCAAAAACAGTGTCACCATGGCAACACCTGGGGTTAGTCAGTGAGTTCTATTGGACAACACTGGTGTAGTGTACAACAACAACTTGCCTTTATATAGCACCTTTAATGTAGTAAAATCTGCTTCACAGGAGCATTATCAAATAGAATTTGACACTGAGCCACAAAAGGATTCTTCATAGTCCTGGGACATTATATGCGTGTCAAACTGATCTACAAAACTGGTCTGGTCAGACACAGACCCAGTGAAGCAATTACTGGTGAATTGTATTAACGTAAAGCATCTTCAGGTATCTCCTCTCTGTGTTGTATGCCTGCATCCCTTAACTCCTTGAATACGAATACCACGAGTCACGTTAAAATGTACAAATGCTCTAAAGGGACGGTAGTATTGTGGTTATGTTACTGGACTAGTAATCCAGAAGCCTGGATATGAGATAAAATCTCACCATGGCAGCAATATCAGTAATGGTGACCAAGTAATTACTGGATTGTTGTCAAAACCCAACTCGTTCACTCCTGTCCTTTAGGGAAGGAAATCTGCTGTCCTTACCTAGTCTTGTCTGTGTGTCACTCCAGACCCACAGCAATGTGGTTGCCTCCTAACTCCCTCTGAAATGGTTGAGAAAGGCACACAGTTAAGGGTAGTTGTGAATGGGCCATAGCTGCTGACCTTGCCAGTGTATCCACATTTTGTGAATGAATTAAAAAAACACATGCACAAACTCTCTGCAAATCCGGTGCCAATACCTGCACGCTTTTTTATTTGGGAAATTATGGTAATTGATGGGGGGGGGGGAGCGCGGTGGGGGCAGCCAGTAAGATAGGAAATAATAGATGAGACGACAAACTACAATAAGAAGGAACGCTTAACTAATACTAAGCTTCTCTTTTAAAAGCCTGCAGATTGTAGGAGAAGGATGAGGGGGAAAAAGTGTTCAGCAGTTCGAGGAAAGAATGAGCTGGAGTTGGAGATAAATCTCTAACTAAGTTCAGATTCGCATTGGAAAAGATTCAGTAAGTATTCAGCATGTTCATTTACAGTGTTCACAAAGTAAGAAATAAGGATTTTTATTTGGAGTACACAAATTGCTCTCACTGCCCTGAAAAGTTTGCCATCTGCTAGACCTACACCAGGAAAAGCTACAAATGTAGGTCCTCCAACTGTTCAGTTGAGTCGCAGCGTTTCTCTTGTAGACTGGATGTCTATTATCATTTAGCGCCTGTTGACAGCTGTGACCCAGTGGATAGCACTCTCACCTCTCACCTCTGAGTTAGAAGGTCGTGGCTTCAGAGTTCCACTCCAGAAACGTCAGTATAAAATAAAAGCAGACACTCCTGGCCCAGCACTGAGGGAGACCGACACTCCTAGCCCAGCACTGAGGGAGACCGACACTCCTAGCCCAGCACTGAGGGAGGCAGACACTCCTAGCCCAGCACTGAGGGAGACCGACACTCCTCGCCCAGCACTGAGGGAGACCGACACTCCTAGCCCAGCACTGAGGGAGACCGACACTCCTGGCCCAGCACTGAGAGAGACCGACACTCCTGGCCCAGCACTGAGAGAGACCGACACTCCTGGCTCAGCACTGAGGGAGACCGACACTCCTAGCACAGCACTGAGGGAGACCGACACTCCTGGCCCAGCACTGAGGGAGGCAGACACTCCTGGCTCAGCACTGAGGGAGACCGACACTCCTGGCTCAGCACTGAGGGAGACCGACACTCCTAGCACAGCACTGAGGGAGACCGACACTCCTAGCCCAGCACTGAGGGAGGCAGACACTCCTGGCCCAGCACTGAGGGAGGCAGACACTCCTAGCACAGCACTGAGGGAGGCAGACACTCCTGGCCCAGCACTGAGGGAGGCAGACACTCCTGGCCCAGCACTGAGGGAGGCAGACACTCCTAGCCCAGCACTGAGGGAGGCAGACACTCCTGGCCCAGCACTGAGGGAGGCAGACACTCCTGGCCCAGCACTGAGGGAGGCAGACACTCCTGGCCCAGCACTGAGAGAGACCGACACTCCTGGCCCAGCACTGAGGGAGGCAGACACTCCTAGCACAGCACTGAGGGAGGCAGACACTCCTGGCCCAGCACTGAGGGAGGCAGACACTCCTAGCACAGCACTGAGGGAGGCAGACACTCCTGGCCCAGCACTGAGGGAGGCAGACACTCCTAGCCCAGCACTGAGGGAGGCAGACACTCCTGGCCCAGCACTGAGGGAGACCGACACTCCTAGCCCAGCACTGAGGGAGGCAGACACTCCTGGCCCAGCACTAAGGGAGACCGACACTCCTAGCCCAGCACTGAGGGAGGCAGACACTCCTGGCCCAGCACTGAGGGATACCGACACTCCTGGCCCAGCATTGAAGGAGACCGACACTCCTGGCCCAGCACTGAGGGAGACCGACACTCCTGGCCCAGCACTGAGGGAGGCTGACACTCCTAGCCCAGCACTGAGGGAGGCCGACACTCCTAGCCCAGCACTGAGGGAGACCGACACTCCTAGCCCAGCACTGAGGGAGACCGACACTCCTAGCCCAGCACTGAGGGAGACCGACACTCCTAGCCCAGCACTGAGGGAGGCCTGCATGCTCAGAGGTGCCGTCCTTCTGATGAGATGTTAAACCAAAGCCTTGTCATCCTTCTCAGGAGGATGAGTGGGCTAATGCATGGCAGATGCAGTATAATGTGGAATAATGTGAGGTTATCCACTTTGGTAGCAAAAACAGGAAGGCAGATTATTATCTGAATGGCTATAAACTGAGAGAGGGGAATATGCAACGAGACCTGGGTGTTCTTGTACACCAGTCGCTGAAGGTAAGCATGCAGGTGGAACAGGTGGTAAAAAAGGCAAATGGTATGTTGGCCTTCATAGTGAGAGGATTTGAGTACAGGAGCAGGGATGTCTTGCTGCAATTATACAGGGCCTTGGTGAGGCCGCACCTGGAATATTATGTGCAGTTTTGGTCTCCTTATCTGAGGAAGGATGTTCTTGCTATAGAGGGAGTGCAGTGAAGGTTTACCAGACTGATTCCTGGGATGGCGGGACTGACGTATAAGGAGAGATTGAGTCGGTTAGGATTATATTCGCTGGAGTTCAGAAGAGTGAGGGGGGGGTCTCTATAAAATTCTAACAGGACTTGACAGGATAGATGCAGGAATGATGTTGCCGATGGTGGGGGAGTCCAGAACCAGGGGTGATCGTTTAAGGATACGGGGTAAACCTTTCAGGACTGAGATGAGGAGAAATGTCTTCACCCAGAGAGAGTGGTGAGCCTGTGGAATTCACTACCATAGAGAGCAGTTGAGACCAAAACATTGTATGTTTTCAAGAAGGAGTTAGATATAGCTCTTGGATCTAAAGGGATCAAAGGGTATGGGGAGAAAGCGGGAACAGGTTACTGAGTTGGATGATCAGCCATGATCATAATGAATGGCGGAGCAGGCACGAAGGGCCGAATGGCCTACTCCTGCTCCTATTTTCTATGTTTCTATGTAAAAGATCTCATGGCACTATTTTGACAAAGAGCAGAGGAGTTCTTCCCAGTGTCCCTCAATCAAGATCACTAAAAAACAAATGATCTGGTCATTACCACATTGCTGTTTGTGGGATCTTGCTGTGTGCCATTGGCTGCCTTTTTCTTACATTCCTACAGTGACTGCACTTCAAAAACACTTCATTGTCTCTGGAGCACTTTGGGATGGCATAAGATTGTGAAAGGTACTATATAAATGCACGTGCTTTCTTTTAATGACTGTAGGGCTCAGATGAAATTGTACAGAAGGCAACGTATTTCAGGATGTGTTCATCAGTCCCCAGCACAATCCCAAGTGTTCACAAATACATCACTGTATTAAATTCCTGTATTGTTGCCTTTCCAAGTTACTCCCTCTCCTGATGGGGTTACACTCTTGCTGCCGTATGGTTGCACAGTCAGGTTACTTATCTAAGTGGCAATTTTTTGTGTGTGAACATGGATGGACTATTCCACCATGGAGGGCACCACAGCTGTGCCTCATCCTGTCCTCATCTGTTGTTCTCCATGTATCTACTTTCCCGTTGGGGTAAATGGGTGGCAATCAGGTGCAATCATGTCCCAATCCCAGGGCACCAATGCTAATTGTAGTTCCCCAGCTAGCTCACCACAGACCCCAGACTGGAATTTGAGACTTGGTTGTCTCCATGTCTTGTTACTATACCTGGCATTGCCGTTAGCCATGAGGCTGTCAGGGGTTGCGTTACTGCTTTACCTTCTCCTGCCAGCAGAAAAATATATTTTCCCCCTAATTCTAGCAGTTACCCGTGACACCACCCCATAAGGACTCCTCCCTCTCTCTATAACTCCAAACTTTCACTTCTTTCAACTGATTCTCATTTCCACTTCTGGCCTCGACCTCCCTGAGTTGTTTGTCAGATGTACATGCAGCGTGCTCCTTAGGAACGTGAAAACATTTGACTTCCCTGCTCAAACGATATATTGTTGCTGAATGGTATTGAGATAGTGCCTGAAGCATCTAACCCCCACAGAAAGTAGTTTAGAACAAATCTATTGCCATGCTTTGGCATCTCTCAATGTCAACCGTTTCTCATTACGGGAAGTTGCCTTGAAGTAGAGAGATGAAGTAACATAATTGGCAAATGTCCTCAAACAAGAAATGGCTTCGGCTCTTTATGATGAAAGAAAAACTCTGAGATGCCATTGAAACAAGGTTGTTGATTGCTTTCCTTGCTGGAGGATATCTCAATGGAATTCTCACTGTGGCAGGGCTTGGATTTGTATTCATGACGTGAGCCTGGAGTTTGGGAAACAAGACAGTTCTGCTTTTAGCCTTTTGGATAGTGTTTTGCAATTTTTCTCCCACTAATGATTAGGTTATCATTGAATCAGACTCACAGAATCATAGAATGGCTACAGCACAGAAAGAGGCCATTCGGTCCTTTGCGTCTGTGCTGGCTCTCTGCAAGAGCAACTCAACTAGCCCCACTCCCCCATCCTTTCCAGTAGCCCTGCACATTTTTTCTCTTCAGATAATTATCTAATTTCTTTGTGAAAAACATGATTGAATCTGCCTTCAGCATTCTCTCCAGGCAGTGTATTCCCGATCCTAACCATTCATGGCGTAAAAGAAGATTTTTCTCATGGCGTCTTTGGTTCTTTTGTCAATCACCTTATATTGGTGTCCTCTGGTTCTTGACTATTCCACCAGTGGGAACAGTTTCTCTTTATCTACTCTGTCTAGAACACTCATGCTTTTGAAAACCTCTCTCAAATCTCCTCTCAACCTTCTCTTCTCTAAAGAGAACAGCCCCAGCTTCTCCAATCTATCCGTGTAACTGAAGTCTCTCAGCCCTGGAACCATTCTTGTAAATCTTTTCTGCACCCTCTCTAATGCCTTTACATCCTAAAATGCAGTGCCCAGAATGGACACAATACTCCAGTTGAGGCCAAATCAGTATTTTATACAGGTTCATCATGACTTCCTTGCTTTTGTACTCTATGCCTCTACTTATAAATCACAGGATCCATTATGCCTTATTAACCACTTTCTCAACTTGCCCTTCTACCTTCAATGATTGTGCACATATACCCCTAGGTCTCCCTGCTCCTGCACCCCCTTTAGAATTGTATATTTTATTCGATATTGCTTTTCCTCATTCTTCCTACCAAAATGTATCACTTCACACATCTCTGCATTAAATTTCATCTGCCACTTGTCTGCCCATTCCACCAGCCTATGTCCTCTTGAAGTCCATCACTATCCCCCTCACAGATCATAATACTTCCAAGTTTTGTGTCATCTGCAAATTTTGAAATTGTGTCCTGTACACCCAAGTCTAGGTCATTAATATAGATCAAGAAAAGCAGTGGTCCTAATACCAATTGCTGAGGAATGCCATTGTATACCTTCCTCCAGTCCGAAAAACAATCATTCACCACTGCTCTCGGTTTTCTGTCACACAGCCAATTTCATATACTTGCTGCTACTGTCCCTTTTATTCCATGGAATTTAACTTTGCTGACAAGACTGTTATGTGGCACTTGGTCAAATGCCTTTTGGAAGTCCATGTACACCACATCAACTGCATTACGCTCATCACCCCTCTCTGTTACCTCATCGAAAAACGTTAGTTAAACACAATTTGCCCTTAACAAATCCATGCTGGCTTACACTGTGGTTAACACTGATTGATATATGTATAATTGGAGTATTGAGTATTTTAAGTGAGGACATGAGGACATGGGCATGACACAAGCAGTAATAAAGATGTATTTTGTCTTCATTCAGCGGCGTGCTGTCAACACTGGAGATAAACCTGGTTGAAGTGCCAAGGCTCACAGTGAGGAACAATATCAAAGATGAAAAGTGGAAGAGAGTCACTGGATAGCAATCAGGGGTGGGATCCTACATTACTTCTCTCCCTATCCCAGGGGTGTTGGAACAATCTGCACTGTTCATCTATCATCACCCTGGGCATGGACTCAGGCAGTAACCTGGAGCTTCCTGATCTGCACGGTTGAGCAGTGATCCTCGGCTTGTACCTCACACTTTTTTAAGTGCCCCTCTTCCTCAGTCCCAGGTTTGCATGAACATCCCATGAACACTGCTGAACCTGACATTTATTATTGTGAAAAGAGTCTTTATGTACCATGCTGCTGATAGGAGTTTATGGAGCTGGATATATCAAGATTGGGGAAGAGTTTTGTCAGTAACAACTGAACCTTCAGAAAGCAGTTGTCATCCGTAAGCACAGTTTCAGTTCCACCGGTAATGACTCTGCTATTCTCTCAGCTGCCACAACGTTTTGCAAAAGTCTCCAGATTGAATCTGTTTGGGCACCAGTAGCTCATGTTGATAGAAGAGGAAAGGTGACAGAGCCCGTCCAAACAGCAGTAAATCGCCACTAACTGCCCAGGAAGCTGCGGTACACCATACCCACTCTTTAATCCCAGCAAGTTAGTGGTATTTAAATTTAACACACATCGGCCTGAAATGCGTACATTGTTCAATCACTGTCGGTTTGATTAACAATGCTCAGACAGACATTTAAAACTGTTTGGGAGGAGATGGTGGATCACGTGCACAACAGAAGAGCAAGTCGTAAAGACGCACCTGCTGATTCTGTGTTCCACAGGACGTGGCAAGTTCACAGTTGGTAGGTACAGGGTGTCCCACAGAAAGTGGTGCACATCACCTGATTGCATAAACACTTAAATAAAATTAGCAGAGCTACTTCTCTTGACTGGAGAATAGTCCTTTGCTATTGTTGGAGTCTCTTGCTGACCCCTGACATTCCCCTCTGCTGTCCTACAGGTGCTGCCTCGTGCTGAGAAGAAAGACCTGCATTTATATAGTGCCTGGCATGCCCTCAGGACATCTCAAAGTGCTTTACAGTCAATGAAGTACATTAGAAGTGCAGTCGCTGTTGTAATGAAGAAAACGCGGTAGCTACTTTGTGCACAGCAAGATCCCACGAACAACAGGGCCCTGGGGAGTGTTGTTGAGCAGAGAGACCTTGGGGTGCAAGTACATAGTTCCCTGAAAGTGGCAACACAGGTAGACAGGTTGGTGAAGAAGGCATATGGCATGCTTGCCTTCATCGGCCGAGGCATTGAGTACAAGAGTTGGGACGTCATGTTACAGTTGTACATAACATTGGTTAGGCCGCATTTGGAGTACTGTGTGCAGTTCTGGTCGCCGCACTACAGGAAAGATGTGATTAAACTAGAGAGGGTGCAGAAAAGATTCACAAGGATGTTGCCTGGTTTGGAGGGCTTGAGTTTTAAAGAGAGATTGGATAGGCTGGGTCTGTTTTCCCTGGAGCGAAGGAGGCTGAGAGGGGACATGATAGAGGTACATAAAATTATGAGAGGCATAGATAGGGTAGATAGCCAGAGTCTGTTTTCCATGGTAGGAGTGATTAAAACTAGAGGGCATAGATTTAAGGTGCGAGGGAGGAGGTTTAAAGGGGATCAAAGGGGTAAATTTTTCACACAAAGAATAGTGGGTATCTGGAATGAGCTGCCTGAGGAGGTGGTGGAGGCAGGAACAGTAGCGACATTTAAGAGACATCTGGACAGGTACCTGAATGAGAAAGGCATAGAGGGATATGGAATTAATGCAGGCTGGTGGGATTAGTATAGATAGGCATTGTGGTCGGCATGGACGCGGTGGGCCGAAGGGCCTGTTTCTATGCTGTACGACTCTATGACTCTATAACAATGAGATAAAGAATAGATAGCCTGCTTTTTTTAAATAGATGTTGATTGAGGAATAAATACTGACCAGGTCACCAGGGAGAACTCCCCTACCTTTCTTCAAAATAGTGCCATGGACTCTTTTACATCTGCCTGAGAGAACAGACAGGGTCTCGGCAAGGTCTCCTCTGAAAGACAGCACCTATGACTATTTTAAAGAAGAGCAGGCAATATTTATCTCAGGCAATATTTATCCCTCAACCAACATCAGTAAAAAAAAACAGATTCTTTCTTTTGGGCCTCCTTATCTCGAGAGACAATGGATACGCGCCTGGAGGTGGTCAGTGGTTTGTGGAGCAGCGCCTGGAGTGGCTATAAAGGCCAATTCTAGAGTGACAGACTCTTCCACAGGTGCTGCAGAGAAATTTGTTTGTCGGGGCTGTTACACAGTTGGCTCTCCCCTTGCGCCTCTGTCTTTTTTCCTGCCAACTGCTAAGTCACTTCGACTCACCACACTTTAGCCCCGTCTTTATGGCTGCCCGCCAGCTCTGGCTCTGATTATCTGGTCATTATTGCATGGCTGTTTGTGGGATCTTGCTGTGCACAAATTGGCTGCTGCTTTTCCTACATTACAACAGTGACTACACTGCAAAAGTGCAGTTCCAATGTGCTGTGGGACTTTCTGAGGTCCTTGAAAGGCGCTATATAAATGCAAGTTCTTTCTTTCTTTAAACCATGATGCTTGGACTAGGGGGCACTGGTCAAACTAACAAACAATAAATTTAGGATTGCTATCAGGAAAGTTGCTATCATGGTCAATGCTTGCAATGGATCTGTGGGGAGGGAGAAATCCTGGAGTCAGTGAAAGCCCTGCTTGGGAAGGGGGGCTTTGGAGACTTTCTGAATGAATAACTACAGTAGTTGTTATTTTCTGAAAGCCTCTATTGGGACAATTAATTTCAAGGCGGGTTTATAAATTTATAATTAGTCTCTTCCCCTGCTCTGAATGGCCTCCTTCCGTGCTATAATGACTCTATAAACTTGTGCTCAATTCCATCAGTGCACAGCACATGGATCCGTTCACTTTGTCCTTGCATTTCTCCCAGCTAATTTACTATAACTGTTCACAGAGTAAGACGTGGCAGCAATCTGTCTTTCTGATTCCAAAGAATATACACAGATAAACCAAGATAACATGGACACAAGGTTAAGCTGCATCGTTTGTCGCCCAGCTCTCTGTCTCTCTTTGTCACCACGTCACCTACTTCCTTGTGCTGCATTTATCTTTTTCCTCTGTCACTTTATTCCTGTGTCTCCCCAACCCTGCTCTCTCTCTGTATCTGAATTGCTCTTTTCTTGTATCTGCATCTATTTCTGTATTTGTTTAGCAATTTTCAGGATCTATCATGCTGCATCTGTGTGTCTCTCCCTATCTATTCCTGTACATTTGTCTCTCTGTCTCCCTGTCTCTATCTCTGGATGTACCTCTTTCTTTTTCTGGACATGTCTCTTTGTCTCTCGCGTGCTCTTTCTCTTGGAACAGCGGAACAGGATGAGGCCACTCAGCCCCTTCAGCCTGTTCCTCCACTCAATGAGATCGTGGCTGATCTGTCACCTAACTCCATATACCCACCTTTTCCCAGTGTCCCTTAATGCTTTTGGTTAACAAATATCTATCAACCTCAGAGTTAAAATTAACAATTGATCTTTGCACAGATGCTGCTAGGCCTGCTGAGTATTCTCAGCATTTTCTGTTTTTGTTTCAGATTTCCAACATCTGCCGTATTTTGATTTGGTACCTAGTTTGTGTAATCTCTCCTCGTAATTTTTTTATTTATTTATTCATTCATGGGATGTAGGTGTCACTGGCCAGGCCAGCATTTATTGCCCATCCCTAATTACCCTTGAGAAGGTGGTGGTGAGCTGCCTTCTTGAACTGCTGCAGTCCATGTGGGGTAGGTACACCCACAGTGCTGTTAGGAAGGGAGTTCCAGGATTTTGACCCAGCAACAGTGAAGGAACGGCGATATAGTTCCAAGTCAGGATGGAGTGTGACTTGGAGGGGAACTTGCAGGTGGTGGTGTTCCCATGTATTTGCTGCCCTTGTCCTTCTAGATGTTAGTGGTCGCGGGTTTGGAAGGTGCTGTCTCAGGAGCCTTGGTGCATTGCTGCAGTGCATCTTGTAGATGGTACACACTGCTGCCACTGTGCGTCAGTAGTGGAGGGAGTGAATGTTTGTAGATGGGGTGCCAATCAAGCGGGCTGCTTTGTCCTGGATGGTGTCGAGCTTCTTGAGTGTTTTTGGAGCTGCACCCATCCAGGCAAGTGGGGAGTATTCCATCACACTCCTGACTTCTGCCTTGTAGATGGTGGACAGGCTTTGGGGAGTCAGGAGGTGAGTTACTCACCGCAGGATTCCAAGCCTCTGACCTGCTCTTGTAGCCATGGTACTCCAGTTCAGTTTCTGGTCAATGGTAGCCCCTAGGATGTTGATAGTGGGGGATTCAGTGATGGTAATGCCATTGAATGTCAAGGGGAGATGGTTAGATTCTCTCTTGTTGGAGATGGTCATTGCCTGGCACTTGTGTGGCGCAAATGTTACTTGCACTTATCAGCCCAAGCCTGGATATTGTCCAAGTCTTGCTGCATTTCTACACAGACTGCTTCAGTATCTGAGGAATTGCGAATGGTGCTGAACATTGTGCAATCATCAGCGAAAATCCCCACTTCTGACCTTATGATTGAAGAAAGGTCATTGATGAAACAGCTGAAGATGGTTGGGCCTAGGACACTACCCTGAAGAACTCCTGCAGTGATGTCCTGGAGCTCAGATGATTGACCTCCAACAACCACAACCATCTTCCTTTGCGTTAGGTATGACTCCAGCCAGAGGAGGGTTTTCCCCCTGATTCCCATTGACCTCAGTTTTGCTAGGGCTTCTTGATGCCATACTTGGTCAAATGCTGCCTTGATGTCAAGGGCAGTCACTCTCACCTCACCTCTTGAGTTCAGCTCTTTTGTCCATGTTTGAACCAAGGCTGTAATGAGGTCAGGAACTGAGTGGCCCTGGCGGAACCCAAACTAAGCGTCACTGAGCAGGTTATTGCTAAGCAAGTGCCGCTTGATGGCACTGTTGATGACACCTTCCATCACTTTACTGATGATTGAGAGTAGACTGATGGGGCGGTAATTGGCCGGGTTGGACTTGTCCTGCTTTTTGTGTACAGGACATACCTGGGCAATTTTCCACATAGCAAGGTAGATGCCAGTGTTGTAGCTGTACTGGAACAGCTTGGCTAGGGAAGCGGCTAGTTCTGGAGCACAGGTCTTCAGTACTATTGCCGGAATATTGTCAGGGCCCATAGCTTTTGCAGTATCTAGTGCCTTCAGTCGTTTCTTGATATCACGCGGAGTGAATCGAATTGGCTGAAGTCTGGCATCTGTGATGCTGGGACTTCAGGACTTCAGGAGGAACAGTTGGAGTCCAGGTATTCTGGTACCGAATTTCTCTATCCCCACATGCATCTCTCTATCTTTGTACGTGTGTCTCTTTTTATCTCTATACATATACCTCTGTCTTTCTATCCCTGTTTGTGTGTGTGTGTGTGTGTGTTTCCCTCTCTGTGTGGCTTTCTGTTTCTGTCTGCTCTTGCTCTGTCTGAGCACCCATCTCGAGAATATAGCCATTGCTATAATTGTACATTTTGTGTTGAGATCCCCAGCCACCCGAAAAACAAAGACAGCCACTGGGAACAGGTCTGTTCTAACGGCAGCAAATGATATCTCCTGGTTAGAAGGTGACAGCAGTGCGTGTGCAGGTCACAGCAGTTAGGCAATATGATGGAGTCCAACCTGAGGAAGACAAAAGCCTTTTTCTTTCTTGCCTGGAGTGACTGTGCCATCATTAATGGTGTTCTACTGCCGGAACGATTAGAACGAGCAGCTCAAAGTAATTAATTGACCTCTTGGGCCTAATTAATATTCGCGAGATTAAAGTCTTTGCTGTAGCTGGCACTGTGTCTTCCGATTGAGCAGGGATTTATGCCGCCTTCGTTCTGCTGTTTTATTCTAATCTTAATCTTGCAGAAGCATTTAATGACACATCTATTTTTGATCTTTTTGTGTGATTTGAGGTGAGAAGTCTTGGTCCCTGATTTAAGAATGGAATTCCAGGAATCAGTATCGGACCAAGCTGGGAACAGTGCCTTTGGTGAAGAGAGAAAGCTCCATCTACTCTGCCCCGGTAAATTGCCTCAACAATAGCAATCTGCATTTATATAGAACCTTAAATGCCCCAAGGCACTTCACAGGAGCGTTATCAACAAATTTAACACTGAGCCCCATAAGCAGATATTAGGACAGGCGACTAAAAGCTTGGTCAAAGAGGTAGGTTTTAAGAAATGTCTTAACTCCCCCAACTGTGATGCAGTAGAGATAGAGGATATGGTAAAGCCCTGCAACAAGATCCAGATCTGGTGCGCAACCAGGCAGAGGAATAGTAATTGAAATTTAACACTGATCAACGTAAAGTAATGGACATTGGCTGAAAATTATCAACCAGAGGTTTGCAGTAAATGGAGCTGAATTATCTCTGGCAGCGCCTCAGACAGTGCAGCACTCCCTCAGTACTACTCTGGGAGTGTCAGCTTGGATTACGAGCTCAAGTTGTTGGAGTAGGATTATGAACCCACTGCCTTCTGACTCAGAGGTGCAAATGCTACCCACTAAAGCCACAGATGATATGGGGAAGGAGTGGGAAGTGTGTTTGTAACTGGGAACGTGGCAAGAACTCATTAGAATTGCTTTTACTGCAATTCCCATTGTATAGCTGGCCCGACTGAGAGGCTGGAAAAGACCGCAGTAGAAAGTGAGGGTGGTCTCCAGCAACTGGTGATGGGTGGGGAGGCTCAGAGTGCGGCAGTGAGGGCGAGGGGAGATGACCGGGGTGGTGGAGGGGTGAGAGTTCACTGGGATGGTGGGCGGTAGGCAGAGAGTGCAGGCACAGGGGGAAGAGATGACTGCAGAGATTAGTTACTAGATTGATACCTGGACTCCAAGTGCCGCTCTTGACCCTCAAGCAGTGCTAGAAAAGCACTTACCTGCTAGATCCAACCGTTCCCACCTCCCTTCAGCTGTCGGTTTTCCCGAGCCCTGGGAAACCTGTCCCGCTGCTGTTAAATCCAAATGACTCCCAAAATCTGAAGAATGCATTTAAATGCATCTCTTGAGGAGGTGGATTATTCATATGATCCCAAATCTGCCCCAGAACCTGAAGCAGGCACACCCACAGTGGACAGGGGTTCAGATTCATGTCTTTATATCGTAAATTCCTCCCTGCCCTTGACTCTTCTAAATTTCCTCCTCCCCCCGCCCACACAACAAGTCTTGATTTCAACGCGGTGAAGATATTGAGAGGAAGGTGAGTGGGAGAACGGGACGATTACAGGCAGAGAAAAAGACGGGAGGGTTCAGAGGAACACCATGAAATAGAAACGTGAGCAGCAAGAAAACACGGGCGAGAATTGAGTGGTATTGCCTATCAGACGCAAACCTTTCCTCGTGTTTATAAAAACTGAGGAGAGTTTCCTTCTGCAGAGCAGACGGTCAGTCTCGAAGTGTAAAAAAGAACATGACTTTAATGTAGGGGGAGGAATTTGCACTTGAGATCTGACAGTTCTGAGGCTGTGAACTGATTCCGTTTGTTTAAGTTGGCACTCCCTGTGCAGAGGACTCAAAACAGAGTGCTTTAATCCATAGCGCTCAGAGCTCCCAGTTCCTGTGTATGAAAGAAAGAGAGGGGAAGAAATAATTCAAACAGGAATGCAGAGGGTCAAGTACTTCAAGATAGTATTCCTACTTTTTACCTTTTTTGTACCTTGTGCAGACGTTGGACATAAATCAGCTATTTTTGTTCCCAGGGTTTATTTTTAACTTGTTTATATTCACTTTTTAAAAATCTCTGATGATACACTTTCTGTTGGATTGTGCTGCTGATCTCCTGATCCAGTGTTTGCTTCTAATTCTTTCAGATTTGAAATGCAAACACAACATCAAAGGAGAACCAAGCTTCCAGATCTCAAACGTGCGTCACCATCTTGGGGCTGTTTAACTAGAGGAACAGTGGACTGTACTACCTACTCCCCTCATCCCTTCATTGTCAGCTGTGGCTCAGTGGTTAGCACTGTCACCTGACTCACAAGTCCCATTCCAGAGACTTGAGTGCAAAAATCTAGACAGACATTACTGCACTGTCTGAGATTCCGTCTTTCTGGTGAGATGTTAAACCGAGGTCCTGTCTGCTCTCTCAGGTGGACGTAAAAGATCCCATGGCATGATTTGGAAGAAGAGGAGGGAAGTTCTCTCCCGTGTCCCGGCCAATATGTATCCCTTAGCCGATATCACTAAAATAAATTATCTGGTCATCTGTGGGAGCTTGCTGAGCACAAATTGGCTGCCATGTTTCCTATATTACAACAATTACACTTCAAAAAGTATTTCATTGGCAGTCGAGCACTTTGGGACATCCTGAGGTCATGAAAGACGCTATATAAATGCAAGTCTTTCTTTCTAACTCAGTGCCTGCATTCGCCCCTTGTTATTCCACCAAATGTTAACTCAGTCCTTAGCTCTCTTCCTTCAGCCACCGGGGCTTTTAGCTCTGGGATTTCTTCCCTAAACCTCTCCGTCTCACTCTCCTCTTTAAAACTTACCTCTTTGAACTAGCATTTGGTCACCTGCCTTAATATCTCTTGAAGGGTTCGGTGTCAATATTTTTTCATTTGATAACCCTCCAGTGAATCATCACGGGAGGTTTTACAGCATTAAAACTGCTATATAAATGCAAGTTATTGTTGTTGCTTAAATACCAGTGGTTAACAATTCAATTTGCAACCACTGTTCCTATGGAGATTCTGGACTAGTGCAGTAAGAATGGTGAGCTTACATTGCATTTGGGTTCCAGGGCAATGTTTTAGTGCTAAATAGTGCTTATCAGGCACTTATGTTACCTCTTTTTGAACACAAGCCTGCCTTGTTTTAACACACACCATCTGTGGGCAGTTTCCCAGAGATAGTAACTGCTGATTCTAGTATTTATTGAGCTAACTATATGGACTTCCTGGTGAGGCCAATAAATGCTGAGAGATAAGAACTGCTCATGCCAAAAAATGTCTCTCCAAATAACATCCTTAGAGAACAGAGGCCTTGATGCTTTTTTAAAAATTATAATTCATTTTATTTTAATTGATTGGCAGTAAAATTTAATCTGCAGCTTCTTGGAACCAAAGTTTGGCATTGCCAACTCGTAAACTCCAGCTTTAACCTTTCTTGAAGAGTGCTAGTGACAGTAGCTGTCTGTGCAACGAAAGATTACAAACTAATGTGGTGATAATAAATGAATGATAATGTTCTCCCCGCTAATTTTAGCATTAAATTTTTAAAGCTGAATTAATTAACACTTCTGTTCAAGCAAGATTTGCATTTATATAGTGCCTTTTGTGATCTCAGGGCACCCCAAAGTGCTTTACAGCTAATGAAGTACTGTTGCAATGTAGGAAACATGGCAGCCAATTTTGCACAGCAAGATCCCACAAACAGCAATGTGATAATGACCAGATAATCTATTTAGTGATGTTTTCTGAAGGGATAAATATTAGCCAGGACACCAGGGAGAACCCCCCTTCTCTCCTTCAAAATCATACCACGGATCTTTTAAGTCTACCTGAGAGGGCAGACGGCACCTCCAAAAGTGCAGCACTCCCTCAGTACTGCACTGGAGCGTCAGCCTAGACTGTTGTGTTCAAGTCTCTGGAGTGGGACTCAGAAGCATGGCTTTCTGACTTAGCAGTGCGAGCACTACCAATTGATGGGTGGGTGTCAGTTTGATTTAGTGGGTAGCACTCTCACCCATGATAAAAGGTCACGGCTTCAAGCCCCATTCCAAGATTTGGCCACATAATCCAGACCGACAGCTCTGAGGGAGTGCTGCGCTGTCGGATCAGACATTAAACAAAAGTTGCTCGTTGAAGATACATCCCTTAGGCAACGCACCAGTACAAACAATCTGGCCATTAATCCCATTGGTGGTTGGGATGTTACTGTGCAGTAATTTGATGCTGCATTTGCCTACACAGTAACAGTGGCATGCACTTCAAAAGTGCCTAATCGGCTATGATGTGCTTTGTGATGTCCTGAGAATGTGAAAGGTGCTATATAAATGCAAATTCTTTAAGCATTTGTTCCTCATTATCCTGACAGTAATTTATAGTCTAAAAAGCTTCTTGGTTTCCCACTCCTTTGTAAGCTGTTCTAAAGGGCTTCAGCTGAGAATACAGGGAAGTCCTGAAGGACGCAGTGGGTGTTTTAATTCCTGCCAATGGATCCCAATTTAACAGACTATCAGCTCAAAGAGTCATAGAGTCCTTGTACCACCAGTTAATGGGAACAGTTTATCCTTGTCTACCTTATCTAAGCCAGTCATAATCTTGTACACCTCTATCAAATCTCCCCTCAATCTCCTTCGCTCCAGGGAGAACGACCACAGCTTTTCCAACCTAACCTTGTAGCTAAACTTTCAAGTCCCTGGAACCATTCTGGCAAACTGTGAGAGATTGGCTTTTGGGAAACTGCTGTACTGGACTTTGCCATAAGATGTTGCTGTTGCCTTGTAACTGCAGTAGAAGCACAGCAGCCTGACAGTCCAATGTGACACAGCCAGCTGGTTGACTGTCCTCTGGGCTCTCCCGTGAGCCTGTAGCACATTTTCAGTGTGCTGCCTGTAATTGGAGAAGTTTATTTTCAAAATCCATACACTGAAATTGGAAAGTGTAAACTGGCTCTGAAAATACTGGCTGCCTTTGGTGCTAATCTCTGCATGTAATTTCAGGAATGATTGCAATATTCCACACTTTGCTGTCAAACCACACTGAAGTATGTAACATCACCACGGGGGCAAAAAGCTTTTCAGGAATTTGTTTTTAACTGTTTCAAAACCAACTGCCTTGAATTTTTCTTTAGCAGTTTCTGGAACTTTCCAGAAATGTTTCAAGCGAAATTAATTGTTGGAACAGGTCACACAGGCAAAGGCAGTTTTTAAGCACTGTCAAATCCCAGAAACAACAATGGGAACAATCCATAACCAAGAGAGCACAAACTCCTGGCTGACACTCCCAGTGCAGTACTGAGGAAGTGCTGCATTATTGGAGGTGCTGTCTTTCAGATGAGACATTAAACCAAGGCCCCGTCTGCCCTCACAGCTGAAGGTAAAAGATCACATGGTACTATTTCAAAGACAAACAGGGGAGTTCTCCCCAGCATCCTAACTAATATTTATCCTTCAACCAACATCACTCAAGAACAGATTATCTGCTCATTATCACATTTTGTTTGTGGGAGCTTGCTGTGCACAAATAGGCTGCTGCGCTTCCTACAACAGTGTCAACACTTCAAAAGTACTTTCTTTGGGTGTGAAATGCTTTGGGACGTCCCACAGTCGTGAAACGCTGCTTGCCCAACTCCTCTGTGCTTGTTGAGCCTCTTTGGTTCCTGTGAGAGCCCTGCATCGCCTCGTCTGGGGAAGGCCTGCCCTATTATGTGCCAATTGGACACTTAAATGGACAGTGGCGGGTCTTCCCTGGGATTAAGGATGGAAGTCCCGCCTGCTGAGAGCCATCGACCAATCAGAGGCTGGCAGCTCTTTTACTGAGCAGTGCCACTGCAGAGCCGGTGGCTGCTGCCGGTACAGCACCCACCGGAGGCAAGGGACCCAGGGCACAAGTGAGTGGTTTCACGGACTGGCGGTCGCAGGGAAGAGTTATGTAGGGGGCTCGGTAGCAAGGGCAGGAGGGTGGCTGTCAGCAGAATGCCCCCCCCCCCCTCCCACTGCTTCCCGCTGCCAGGTCCCTTGACCAGGCACTAACTGCCTTTTAATGAGGGACCCCATCCCAGAGCGGGCAAGCAACCCGCATGGGCTTACTCGTCATGCTCCCCATGTGGCAACAAGCCCGCTCATCGCTGGGATAATACCAGTAGAGGTGGGATGAGGCCCTTAATTAGGCATTGCTTGCCCACTTAAGAGCCTCAATTGGCGGCGGGCCATCCCACCCAATTAAATGCTCACCCTGCCTCCAAACTCACTGCGGGGGGTGGGGGGGGGTGGGGGGCGGGGGGTGTGAGCATAAAACTTCCCCCCATGTTTCCTCCCAAGCCACACACCATCCTGACTTGGAACAATATCACCGTTCCGTCACTGTCGCTGGGTTAAAGTCCTGGAACTCCCTCCCTAACAGCACTGTGGGTGTATCTATCCCACATGGACTGCAGCGGTTAAAGAAGGCAGCTCACCACTACCTTCTCAAGGGTCAGCGATGCCCATATCTGGAAAATGAATTTGAAAAACCACAGCTCCGCCTAATCCTATTCTCACTCGATGCCCATGTTCACATACTTTGAAGGGCAGAGAATAATTGTAGATATGCTAATTGGGATCTGCTAAGGGCACAACTATGGAACAATCCAAGGAACCATATGTCTCAGTACCACACCTGGCACTGCACTTCCCCACTCCACTACGTGGATAGCCAAACCTGAGCCAGTTCTATTCACTCATTCAAATCCTGGGACTAATTAATTAGATCTTAATATAGTCTCTTGTTGAGGTCTCTTGGAGCAGGTCTCGGTATTGCTTGAACTGTGTACAACATTTGTCACTTCACAGGAAGTGCAAAGCTTTAAAAGTGCTTCACTGCACACTTGTGTTTAACATTGATGAATTCCTGTTTATCCAGTAGGGTAAGTATCTAAGACATCACAGATCTCTCTGCATTTTCTCCAGCTCAGTCAATTCCTTGAATGGAGGAAGCTGGCCCTTATCGAAAGGGACGAGCGTCTAAGGTCTCTCTTCAAGTTCCTCAGACAGATTGCACGGTGAGATATAAACGAGACACGGGTTGGCGTTGGTACAGAGCGTGGTGTTATAGCAGCATGGGGGACCATCTGTTCCAGCTCAGCTCTGTGCAGTAACACACGTTGGATCAAGTCTTTTGGGAGCTTCAAATAAACGGAGAGCAATTGGAACCGTATTTTCAGGAAAAAATGTTTTTTAAAAGGTAATTATAGAGCTTGGAATACGGGGTCAATAGTTCAGCCCCAATTTTACAATAAACAACAGGCTGTTTCCAATTACCTCGCCAAATTCCTTTCTATTTGATCCTTGTCTGATTAAAAACTTTCATTATATATCAGCCAGCCCATGCTTCTATATAAACACTGGTGAATTTAATCTGGCACCCATCCTGTGACCACTTCAAACAAATTCCTTTTATAACACTGCGGCTTCTATGCATTTTTGCACTTTCCTCCATCACCAACGCACCCTCCCCCCTCCAATGTATAAGGTCTGCTACAGATGCCCTTGCCTTTCTGCGTATGTGCAGGCACACAGATGGAACCTTTTACAAGGGGAAATGTCAGAACCCGCCACAGTCTTGCTAGTGTAAGGGTGGGTGGCAGAATGAAATAAAACAAGCACGACTCTATGACTCTAAGCGCTCTGGTCAGGGGAGTGCGGAACAAGACAAGGCTTGAGCCTGACCTCACACTTTAGTCAGCTTTTGCTGAGAAGTTTCATGTTGGCAAAGACAATCAGCAAAATAAAGAAAAAACGTTCCTTTTAAAGTAAAACTTTTTTCTTAACTTAAATACATTTTTAATCGTTTATTTTTACAAGATAATATATAATTTTTTTAAATTTCCAAAATCCTTTCGGGGGCATTAAATAATGATTTTAATTGTGAAAGTCTTCCTTCAATTGATTGATACAAGGTTTTGGTTATGTATTTGCTGATGTTAGGAGTAAAGAGCAGTAACATCAATTAATATGTCTAATTATTGATTTACTGTAAAAATTAGCTCTCAGTAATTCCGTAGAGGGAGAAGGGCAGCCTCAAGAAGCAGGGACATTAAAAGGCTTCTTGCGGTTCTGAAGCAGTGTTGATCAACAATTTTTCTCCAGGGGCTCAATCCTAGCCACTGACTTGCTGGGAAGAAAAGCCTTGCGTAACGAGTGCCGTCCTTACCGCAGTCATCCTTATGCTCTGAATGAGGCCCAATTACTAACGTAGCGTCAGTTACTGTGCTGTGGTCCTACATTTGGTGGGATTTCATAGACTGTACAGCACAGAAGGAGGCCATTTGGCCCTTTGTGCACATGCTAAGTCAAAATTCTGGAACTCCCTTTCTAACAGCACTGTGGGTGTACCTACACCCCAATGACTGCAGCGGTTCAAGAAGGCAGCTCACCACCATCTTTTCAAGGGCAATTAGGGATGGGCAATAAATGCTGGCCTTGCCAGCGATGCCCACATCCCATGAATGAATTTTTAAAAATGCGGGCTCTTTGAAAGAGCTGTTCAATTATTCCAACTCCCATTCTCTTTCCCCACAACCCTGCAGAATATATCCCTTTCAAATATTTATCCAATTTCCTATGAAATCTGCTTCTGCCACCCTTTCAGGCAGTGTATTCTAAATCATGACAACGCAATGAGTAAATATTTTTTCCTCAACTTCCATCTCCGGTTCTTTGCCAAAGACCTTAAATCTGTGTCCTCTAGTTACCAACCCTCCTGCCAGTGGAAACAATTTCTCCTTATTTATCAAATCTACCTATCAAAATCTTTCATAATTTTCAAAACCTCTATAAAATCTCCCCTTAACCTCCTTGTAGTGTTTGATTGATCTGATTTTGATTGTATCAGTCTGTCCACTTATCTGTGTTCACTGTGTTTGATTGCTTAAGCCTATGGTTGGAGTTTAAGAGTTAACAGCAAAAGAAAACACACTACTCTGAGGAGACATTGTACTGAGATCACGTAGGAACTGATATATTTTAAAGCGCTGCTCGTAAACCAGTTGGTGATTTAATACAAGTGTGATATCTGCATTGCTCTGAGATAAATCAGATATACATACTATATCCAGCAACCTGGCGTAAACATAACACTCCTCTGCTGTAAAGAGACCAATCCCAGCTTCTCTAGTCTCTCTACATAAAGGAAGTCATTGGATTTAGATTGCCCAAACTCATGTCACATTGAACTCTTAACCCCAGCAAAGAGAGGGGCACTCACCTTCATCCCATCAGTCTGAATTTGACTGAATCCAAAGGATGAAAGGACACAGCCACTTATTTATTTCCTTCTTTTAAATAGCTTAAAACCAAATTTTGGTTTGCCTGCTGCAATAACTCTCAAATATAAAGCATTACAATGTCATCCAACACTAGTTGGCAGACCTCCCATGGCGTTACATGTGGATGGTAAAAAAATCCCATGGCACTATTTGTAGACAAGCAGGGGAATTTCTTCCCAGTGTCCTGGCCAATATTGTCCTCTCAATCTACATCACTTAAAAAAAAAGAATATCTGGCCATTATCTCATCGCTGTTTGTAGGAGCTTGCTGTGCACAAATTGGTTGCCACTTTTCCTACATTACAACAGTGACTACACTTTCAAAAGTACTTCATTGGCTGTAAAGCAACTTGGGATTTCCTGAGGGTGTGAAAAGTGCGATATAAATGCAAGGCTTCTCTTTCCTTCACATTATTGGGTTCAGTAACTCTCCCATCTCAATTCCTGATGGATGTGTCGGGGAAGCAAAGGGAAACCTGGCACTCTCCATTTCCGGACTTTTCATGGATATGCCCAAATACACCTAACCTTGATTTATCAGTTGGGAGTTCAGTTCCTCAAACTGTAACGAAAGAGAACATTTAATAACGCACAAACTCCTGCTGCCCCATCAGAAGGTTAACAATACTTTTTTGCATTGCAGCCGAAGTGAAAAGAACAGCACAGATCAGAAGCCATGTGCTTGCCTCCCCTAGAAACATCCATCAGAAACTGAACACATCATGTGTTTCTCATGATCTAACAGACCGCCAACCTATTGCAGTCAGTATGTAGTCCTGTTGAATGTTTACATTGCATTTGTCTATTAGGTAGGGTTTCAGTTGGTGAAACTCGATGCGATTTTGAGTGCCTCCAGCCGGGCTACTACAGCGCGGCAGATGGGCTCAATCAGACTCATGTTCAAGCACAACGACAGGAATGGAGAAACAAAGGCATTTATTTTCTTTGCGATTCCATACAGGAAGAGCATTAATGAGAAAATGAAAACCATAATGTTTCTACATTCTCTGAAGTGGCGACCGTTTGTTTTTCATGCCAGGGGGCGAATAGCTCAGAACAAAACCATTTCTAGTTACAGTAAATGATTCATATTCTCTTCTTGGAAGGAAAATGCAGGAGGATTGAAACCGATTCAAGCACTGTGGGATATTGCCTTGGGACAAAAATAAAGGTCACTTCTCAATGGTTAGTAATGGTCACAAGAGAAATGGGTCTGAGTCTAATTCCCGAAGGTCAGACACACTGTAAAACCATGACTAATATTCTCAGCTGAGCTAGGCTGTATTGGAAATCGCAAACAGTTCGTAGAACTGTACAACACAAAAAGAAGCCATTCAGCCCATCGTACCTGTGCTGTCTTCTTGAAAGAACTATTCTGTCCCACTCGCCCCCTCTTTCCCCATAGCCCCTGCAAGTTTCTCCTTTTCAAGAACATATCCAACTCTCCTTTGAAAGTTATTCCTATAGCTGCTTCTAGCATTTTTCAGGCAATGCATTCCTGATCGTGACAATTCACTGCGTAAGCAAAGAGATGCTGGCATGGGTCTAATGGTGAGTTGAGGTGACGAGTGAGCACAGCAGGAGTGAGCAGCTAAGGGACAGTAGTTTGAAATTAATATAAATGGAGAGGAATAAAAACAGAAAATGCAGAAACATTCAGTAGGTCAGGGAGCATCTGTGGAGAGAGAAACAGAATTAATATTTCAGGTCGATGACCTTCCATCAGAACTGGCAAAAGTTAGAAATGTAATAGGTTTTAAGCAAGTGGAAGGAGGGAAGATGGGGGAAAGAACAAAAGGAAAGATTAAATGACAAAAGGGTTAGTGGTGCAGGGCCAGGTTATTTAGTCTTTCCTGCTTTCCACTCTATCATAGACCTTCCCTTTTGTTCTTTTTCCCATCTTCCCACTTTCACTATTCCATTTCCAACTTTTCCCAGTTCGGAAGCAGGGTCACTGACCTGAAACGTTAACCCTGTTTCTCTCTCCACAGATGCTGCCAGACCTGTTTAGTATTTCCAGCACTTTCTGTTTTTATTTCAGATTTCCAGCATCCGCAGTATTTTGATTTTGTATAAAAGGAGAGGAGTTGAGTTAGATAGATAACCAGATATGGGGAGAGAGAGAATATGGAGAGCCATGGAGGGAGACACAGCAAACCCCAGCTGCCACAGAACAATACAGAAGAGACATGTGTGAATTAAATGAAAACAAGTAGACATATGCAAGCAATGGGGTTGTAGGAACCCATGCAGTTAATAAATAAATAAAGTCAGAGCTCAGTAAGATGGCATCTGTGGAATGAAAGGATTAAATAAATATAATTATAGCTTAGGGGGCCAAGCCTTGGACTGTGCCTTCAATCCAGGGGATAGTGGGAGATTTAGTCTTAATGATGTCGATGGAACCTTCTCAGTCTAACCACAAGCTTAAAGGCAGTAGCAAAACTGGGAGAGCATCTACAAATTTAAAAAAACATTGAGCAGTACAGGGGTAATTCAGCATTTACCTTGAAGGCATCAAGTTAAAAATTACATTTCCACAGAGAAACAAACGTCCAAAAATTGGGGGAAAAGACAAGATGGCTGCTGGTCCTAGGTGACTCTCGCCTAGTGGCAGGAGGCTGGTAACTGCAACGTGACAGGTAAATGGGATTTCTCCCATTCTCAAACGCTGACATGTTCAGATAGGGTTTCTCCGAATGTTGTGATGCAAACAATTTGTAACAGAAAGTGCATGCAAGACTCTTCATGTATTTACCAATGAAACTCCCCTGCTGTTGGGGGAGTGAAAAACTGAATATAGTCCTCAGGCAAAACAGGATGAGGGAGTGGGTAGTAATTGAACAAGGGAACTAAATTGTATTCAGTCCCCATTTCAAACAATTAGAATCATGGAATCATGGAAATTGATAGCATAGAAGGAGGCCATTCAACCCATCATTTCTGTGCTAGTCAAAAAATATCTATCCAACCCAATCCCACTTTCCAGCTGTTGGTCTGCAGCCCTATAGGTTGCTACACTTCAAATGCACATCCAAGTGTTTTCTTCAGATGTGATGAAGGTTTCTGCCTCTACCACCCTTTCAGGCAGTGGGTTCCAGATCCCCACCAACCTCTTGGTGAAAAAACATTTCTCTTCAACACCCCCTTAATACTTCTAATGATTACCTAAATCTATGCCCACTGGTTATTGACCTCTCTGCTAAGGGAAATAGGTCCTTCCTGTTCTCTCTATCTAGGCCCCTCGAATTCTGTCCTTATTTTTATTTTTCGGTGCCTCCACAGGCAGGAGGGTCCAATGAAAGCACAATGATGTTTTACCTCCATTACCATATTTGACAGATTATTCCAAACAGCTTTTGCTGTTCTGAGTAGCTGAGGAGCATTTGTTCTGAAATTTACCTTTCACTTATTCCGAAAAGTATTGTAATGTGTTTCAGAACTTGAATTGTTGATAACATCACTGCAGGATCAGAATGACCTGTGAAGGTCAAAAGGTAAAGGTGATGATAGAGTCCAGCCATAAGTCCCATCCCATCCCGTCTCTAGCTCATTCGCCAACACACTGGTGTCACTATTCACTGTTTTTTTTTTCTCTCCTCCATCTCCCAGAGACAACCTTTAGCATCTTAACTATGACCTGGATGAGATTGACTACCACAGCAAAGGTTAGGAATTGAACCTGGCTCTTCCTGCCTGGTCTTTAAAGTTCTGTTCAACACGGAGAGTTGTTGCCTTTAGCTTTTCTAAAAAAGATTTTTTACATTTATTCATTCACGGGATGTGGGAGTCCCTAGCAATTCAGGTTTATTGGCCATCTTTAATTGCCGTCAAGAAAGTGGTGGTGAGTTGCCTTCTTGAACTGCCGCAGTCTATGTGGTGTAGGTACACCCACAGTGCTGTTAGGGAGGGAGTTGCAGGATTTTGACCCAGTGACAGTAACGGAACGGTGATATAGTTCCAAGTCAGGATGGTGTGTGACATGGAGGGGAACTTGCAGGTGGTGGTGTTTACTGCCTTTGGTCTTCTAATTGATGGAAATCGCGGGTATGGAAGGTGCTGGCAAAGGAGCCTTGGTGAGTTGCTGCAGTGCATCTTGTAGATGGTACACACTGCTGCCCTGTGCGTTGGCAATGGAGAGAGTGAACATTTAAGGTGGTGGATGAGGTGCCAATCAAGCAGGCTGCTTTGTCCTGGTTGGTGTTAAGCTTCTTGAGTATTGTTGGAGCTGTACTCAGGCCATTGAGGGAACTTAGCCATTTACAAAATAAAATGACATGACATTACAGAAAGGGGTTAAAAACATCTGACTGATGTCTTGAACAGTAACCAAAGATTCACTAACTTCACAAGCTCACTGTTCCATTATCTGCATTAATCTAATTGCTCTGGTGACTAAGTTGCATTAATGGTCCTTGAACAGTCAATTATCTAAATTGATCCATTTACAGAATCTAAAAATGTTCATTCGTCTTGAGTGCTTCCCTTCCCAGCATGCCTCAGTTAACCAAAACGCATCTTCTTATCTGTTTATTTAAAGAAGAATCTGATTTTTGAAGCATTAATGTTCATGCACAAATTTCTTTATATTTGTTTCATGGGATGTGAGTGTTGGTGGCCAGGCCAGCAATTATTGCCCATCCCTCATTGCCCTTGAGAAGGTGGTGGTGAGCTGTCTTCTCGAACCGCTACAGTCCATGTGGGGTAGGTACACCCACAGTGCTGTTAGGAAGGGAGTTCCAGGATTTTGACCCAGCGACAGTGAAGGAATGACGATATAGTTCCAAGTCAGGATGGTGTGTGGCTTGGAGGGGAACTTGCAGGTGGTGGTGTTACCACCTGTCTGCTGCTCTTGTCCTTCTAGGTGGAAGAGATCACGGGTTTGGAAGGTGCTGTTGAAGGAGGCTTGATGATTTACTGCATGGTGTAGTGGCATAATGCCACTGCACCTGTAATCCAGAGGCCTGGGCTAATGTCCTGGGGACACGGGTTCAAATCCCACCTCGGCAGCTGGTGGAATTTAAATTCAATGAATTAAAAAATCTGGCATTGAAAGCTAGTCTCAGTAATGGTAGCATGAAACTATCACTGATTGTTGTAAAAACCCATCTGGTTCACTAATGTCCTTTAGGGAAGGAAATCTGCCGTCCTTACCTGGTCTGGCCTACATGTGACTCCAGACCCTCAGCAATGTTTAGTTTAGAGATACAGCACTGAAACAGGCCCTTCGGCCCACCGAGTCTGTGCCGACCATCAACCACCCATTTTACTCTAATCTATACTAATCCCATATTCCTACCACATCCCCACCTGTCCCTATATTTCCCTACCACCTACCTATACTAGTGGCAATTTATAATGGCCAATTTACCTACCAACCTGCAAGTCTTTTGGCTTGTGGGAGGAAACCGGAGCACCCGGAGAAAACCCACGCAGACACAGGGAGAACTTGCAAACTCCACACAGGCAGTACCTGGAATTGAACCCGGGTCACTGGAGCTGTGAGGCTGCGGTGCTAACCACTGCGCCACTGTGCCGCCCTATGTGGTTGACTCGTAACTGCTGTCTGAAATGGCCTAACAAGCCAGTTAGGTCCTGGGCAGTTAGGGATGGGCAATAAATACTGGCCTTGCCAGCGACTTCCACATCCCAAGAAAGAATATAAAAAATACGATACCTACAATTAAGGATGGCAGGTGGGCCCTCGTAGCGGGAGGGCCAATCCGAGTGTGCCATGGCCTGTAAATGAGGGAGAGGGCACTTCAAAATGGAGGCACCCTCTCTCCAACTTTGTCAAACTATAACTAAAGAATGGCCTTTGCGGCTGGCCACCACTGGGTCTGCCGCTGGGAGGCTGTGTCCAGGCAGCTCGACTGTGCCCCTCTGCCTCTGGAAACCTGGAGGACGACTGGAATATCCCAGTCAGCCTTCTTCATTAGCCCTACTCACCTCTGTTCCTGGCCCCCTGCGGGGCTAAAAATCCAACCCCTGACTGGAGGGATTCAAACATGGAGTTGGGGGAAATATGGGCATGGATTTGGGAGGTGACAATAAAATGTTGCAACTCACTATTCCCCTAGTTACAGATTAACTATCTTCTGGTGGTCAGACCTAGACTAGTAACGAGAAAAGATCAGAGGACAATGCATGCTTCAGGCTGCATCATCTCCATACACGGCAGTGGCATTTAATCTTTTGAATTAATTGGAAAAAATTAGATAGTTGATTGTCATGGCCAGTGGAGCTTGTGCTGGGATTTATTGTGGATCCAAGTGTGCACGTGGTGCATTCCTGCATGATGTCGAATTAACATTAAAATGCATTGCAGCAGTTTGAAGAACAATTGGAGTGTAATAGGATGTTAACCTTCTCTGACACAGAACCTAACCTTCTTGCTTCCTTGCTATGGGAAGAAGGTTAGGTTTGTGTCACAAAATGTCTCCATAGCAACGGTGCTTGGCAGTTCAACACTCAACCTGGGCACTTTGTACTCTTGATTTAACAGCACAACTGACAGCATACAATTTCAGAACAACACTTTGCAAATCATGTATCGTTGTGAAAGTTTTGAGGGTGTCTCTGGCACTTTACTTTAAATGTCACCTTTCAAAGTGTCAAATGTGTACATGTGAGTCTTTCTTTTCTCCTGACCCAGGACCTGAAGTTGACAAACCCTTTCTCATCTGCCAAACCTCCCTCCCCAACTCTACAATTAAACTCTAACTGACCCTCATGCTGGGTTTACTTACAGCAATTAGACTTGCTGGCCTTAAAGGGACAGTCCACCTTAGCGGCAGAATATTAATTGTGCGCTGCATGTTTTAATGCTTCTATTGTATCAGCTGATTTACTGCAACAACATCTCAGGAGATCCATTGATGTGCAAAAGATTGAGAAGGCTATGGACTACCAAAGTGTGAAAATTTTAGAGAAAAATAATTATAGTAACATGAAATATTCACATTTTGCTGTTCTTTCATTAACAATCATTTCTAATTTAGTCCAAAAAAAATTGCAATTATGTGTTCAATCTGTCACATCTAATGTGTCCCTCGGAGGAATACCGTATATACTCGTGTAAAAGTTGAATTTTTGAGACCAATCTTTGAGGCTAAAATTTTGGGGGGAGGGGGAGGGGGAGGGGGGGGTTGCCTTTGACATGAGTCATATTTTTGAAATTTCATTAACAAAATAATCGCCACCATGGAGACAGGGCGTAGGGTCAGTTGGATGTGCAGTAAACTATGGGGGGAATTTTATATTCTCCCCCACAGCAGTTTTGGAGGCGAGGAGAGAATAAAATTGGGTAGGAAGATGGTGGGGGGGAGAGGGGTGGGAGGACCCCGCCACCTTCCCGCCTCCGCCAACATGAAGTCCAGGGCGGGAAGGTCTGTGAACTGCCTTCCTGCCTTGCCGTCAATTGAGGCCCTCAACGGGGCAATTAATGCCTAACTAAGGGCCTCATCCCACTGCCGCCACAATTAGCCGAGTGGTGGGTGGTCCTGTCCCCGCATGGGATGCAGGGCACGAGAAACCATGCGGGCTGCTTTCTGGCTCCTGGGGTGGGGGCCCCCCTTGAAAGGCACTTGGTGCCTGAACGAGTATTGGGAAGGGGTTGCCTACTGAGAGCCATCCCCCCTGCCCCTGCTACCGAACCCCCTACACCCCACCCTCCCCCGTCACCTGCACCCCACAAGACCCCTCCCACCTTGACCTACCTGTGGCCTGGGTCCAGCGACCCTCCTGGGCCTCGGGTGGGTGGTCCACCGGCATGAGCCACTACCTCCCCTTTGGCGCTGCTCAGTGAAAGAGATGCCAGCTTCTGATCGGCCAGCAGCTCTCCAAGGGGAGGATGTCAGTTGCTGGGGTCCTTGGTCCTGTGGAAGGCCCACCGCTGTCCAATTAAGTGTCCAATTGGCACTAGATTCGGCGGGCCTTCCACAGATGAGGCGTCTGAGGGCGTCGTTCTTTCCAGACATCAAGACCCCCAGCACCAGAATAAAATCCTGGCCTATGTATCCATTCTGGCGATGTTCACTAACCTATTCTGCAACTTTACCATCTAATTGCAGACACTTGCTAGGCTTTCCCCTGTTGACACTTTTATTCATTGGCATCTTCATGAACTGTGTGGAAAGCTTTCACCAATCTCTTACATTCTTCTCTGATACTTTGAATTCTCTTTCTGCTGCACAATTATTTGCCTTCTCTGCACACATAACGACTTTTAGTTTAAACTGCACTGTGTATTTGTTGTTCTTCCTTGGTGCCATACTGAAAAAATGTGGGGGACTGAGCTGAACATTCGGGTATTTATACTCGTGCATGATTAGAATGTTCTGTCTTCGCTCTGAAAGTTATGGTCAACTTTTACGCAAGATATCGGAAAAATACAAGATCTTTTGGCCTAAAGTCATGGATCGACTTTTACACGAGAGCAACTTTTACACGTGCATGTACGGTAACTTAATTCAACCAAATGAGAATCCGTAGATATACACCAAATCTGCTTTAACATTAGAACTAGGAGCAGGAGTAGGCCATTCAGCCCCTCAAGCCTGCTCTGCCATTCAATAAGATCGTGACTGATCTTCTGTCTCAACTCCACTTTCCCGCCCTATCCCCATATCGCTTAATTCCCTTAGTGTCCAAAAATCTATCGATCTCAGTCTTGAATATTCTCATCTTTAATTGGGGATGAAATGTTTTGCAGCATCACAAATAATGAGAAAATTGGAAATCCACCACAAATTAAATAAGGGGCAAAACTAAACAGCACTAATAACAAAGGTATAGAAATTGAAGTAAGCAAAATCACGAAAATAAGATGACTTGCAATGGCAGCCATCCCAGTATCAGCAGACTAGTGGACAGACATGTTGGCTGTGCTATTGGCTTATTGGCTTCAGTTTCAAAGAAGCTCAACTATCGTCAAAGCACATCCACATATTGTTGATAGAAGCACAGACAATAAGCAGTAACACTGCCAAGAGCTCAAACAGCGACACAATGATATCTAGCTGGATGTTTCACTGAACCCTTTCCTTCCCATAATAACTTCCATATGTTTGTGTGTTTGTTTTAGTCCAATTGGCCAGCATCAACATTTCTCAGAGGGAATCTGTCCTTATTAGTTTTTACAAGCAGAATTTCCTTTCAAGCATTTCCAAATTGATGTCGGAACACACAAGGAACAAGATCAGTTCATTCTTGCTGGGCGGGACAAAGCCCGGTGGGATTTGAGAATGAAACATAATGGCCCAGTTGAGAATTCAGCAGTGATGCAACACACTGTCACATTTCCTTTCTTGCTAGGTTACTGGTGCTGCCGGCCCAGTGATCGGTCACAACAACAACTTGCATTTCTTTCTTTTCTTTTGGGCCTCCTTATCTCGAGAGACAATGGATACGCGCCTGGAGGTGGTCAGTGGTTTGTGAAGCAGCGCCTGGAGTGGCTATAAAGGCCAATTCTAGAGTGACAGGCTCTTCCACAGGTGCTGCAGAGAAATTTGTTTGTCGGGGCTGTTGCACAGTTGGCTCTCCCCTTGCGCCTCTGTCTTTTTTCCTGCCAACTACTAAGTCTCTTCGACTTGCCACATTTTAGCCTGTCTTTATGGCTGCCCACCAGCTCTGGCGAATGCTGGCAACTGACTCCCACGACTTGTGATCAATGTCACAGGATTTCATGTCGCATTTGCAGACGTCTTTAAAGCGGAGACATGGACGGCCGGTGGGTCTGATATCAGTGGCGAGCTCGCTGTACAATGTGTCTTTGGGGATCCTGCCATCTTCCATGCGGCTCACATGGCCAAGCCATCTCAAGCGTCGCTGACTCAGTAGTGTGTACAAGCTGGGGATGTTGGCCGCCTCGAGGACTTCTGTGTTGGAGATACGGTCCTGCCACCTGATGCCAAGTATTCTCCGGAGGCAGCGAAGATGGAATGAATTGAGACGTCGCTCTTGGCTGGCATACGTTGTCCAGGCCTCGCTGCCATAGAGCAAGGTACTGAGGACACAGGCTTGATACACTTGGACTTTTGTGTTCCGTGTCAGTGCGCCATTTTCCCACACTCTCTTGGCCAGTCTGGACATAGCAGTGGAAGCCTTTCCCATGCGCTTGTTGATTTCTGCATCTAGAGACAGGTTACTGGTGATAGTTGAGCCTAGGTAGGTGAACTCTTGAACCACATCCAGAGCGTGGTCACCAATATTGATGGATGGAGCATTTCTGACGTCCTGCCCCATGATGTTCGTTTTCTTGAGGCTGATGGTTAGGCCAAATTCATTGCAGGCAGCCGCAAACCTGTCGATGAGACTCTGCAGGCACTCTTCAGTGTGAGATGTTAAAGCAGCATCGTCAGCAAAGAGGAGTTCCCTGATGAGGACTTCCCGTACTTTGGATTTCACTCTTAGGCAGGCAAGGTTGAACAACCTGCCCCCTGATCTTGTGTGGAGGAAAATTCCTTCTTCAGAGGACTTGAACGCATGTGAAAGCAGCAGGGAGAAGAAAATCCCAAAAAGTGTGGGTGCGAGAACACAGCCCTGTTTCACGCCACTCAGGATAGGAAAGAGCTCTGATGAGGAGCCACCATGTTGAATTGTGCCTTTCATATTGTCATGGAATGAGGTGATGATACTTAGTAGTTTTGGTGGACATCCGATCTTTTCTAGTACTCTGAAGAGACCACGTCTGCTGACGAGGTCAAAGGCTTTGGTGAGATCAATGAAAGCAATGTAGAGGGGCATCTGTTGTTCACGGCATTTCTCCTGTATCTGACGAAGGGAGAACAGCAAGTCAACGTAAATGTTCCAAGTAGCTTCACAGGAGCGTTAGCAAACAAAATATGACACTGTGCTACATAATAATAGGACTGATGACCAAAAGCTTGATCTAAGAGGTAGGTTTTAAGGAGTGTCTAAATGAGGAGAGAGCAGTGGAGAAGTTTAGGGAGGGAATTGCGGAGTTTAGGTCCGAGGTGGCTGAAAGCACGGCCGCCGGTAGTGGAGAGAAGAAAATTGGGGAAAAGCAAGAGACCATGAATTGGAGGAATGCAGAGATTTCACAGGGTTGGAGCAATTATAAAAGTAGGGAGGGCAAGGCCATGGAGGATTTGAAAACAGGAATGAGAATTTTAAAATCAAGAGTTGCCAGAGCAGGGACCAAGGTAGGTCAATGTGTACAGCACTAAATTAACATCATTCAAAAGTACTAATACTCTTGCATGTTGGCTAGGAACTTTGAAGGGGACCCTTGAAGTGACAGGAAGGTTAGTGCTAAGAGCAGGTGATTGGAAAGCGGAACCAAATCCTTAATGAGGACATTCAGAAGGTATTATCTTTAGAATAATTCATAGAAAAGATTAGTCTGCCTACACTTGGATGATATGGAGAGAAACGATGAGCAAAGAAAGAGCATAAAGAGAAAAATTATAGGGAAATTAGTGTGAACTGTGCCAACAAAGGAGTGGTTGCTGAAGTAGGTAACAAGTGAAAGAAGATTTAGGCCTAAAGAGATGAAGGAAGTAATTAAATGGCTTTGGAGATGCATTCAATCAATAAACCCTTACTAATCTGTACACCAAAAATAATGAAGACCCTTAAACTAACATCTTAAACTTGAATTTGGCATATGTTGTACAAAACATTTATTCTGATCTTAATGGTTTCAGACAACTCTTTATTACATCCCTTTATTAATTCCGTACTAGTGGAGATGGTGGTGTGGTGGTAACATCACTAAACTAGTAACGTGATAGTCTGGCCTACTGCACTGGGGACAGGGGTTCAAATCCTAACAACATAGCTAGTGAATTCAAGTAATTAATAAAAATTTGCAATTGAAAGCTAATCTCAATAATGGTGCCATGGAGCTCAAAATAAGGGCCATGTCATTTAGGACTGAGATGAGGAGGGATTTCTTCATTCAGAGGGTGGTGAATCTTTGGAATTCTCTGCCCCAGAGAGTGGTAGAGACTCAGCTGTTAAGTGTGTTCAAGACTGAGATTGATAGATTTCTACATATTAAAAACATCAAGGGTTATGGGAACCATATTGAAGTAGATCATCCATGGTCTCATTGAATGGTGGAGTGGGTTGAATGGCCTACTCCTGTTTCTTATATTTTTAAGCTATCATCGATTGTTGTAAAAAAAACATCTGGTTCACTAGTGTCCTTTAGGGAGGGAAATCTGCCGTCCTTACCCGATCTGGCCTACATGGGACTCCAGACCCACATCAATGTGGTTGACTCTTAACTGCCCTCTGAAATGGCCTAGCAAGCCACTAAGTTGCCAAGGACAACTGGGGATGGGAAAATGATGGCCTTGCAAAGCCCAGACCCCATGAAATGAATTAAAAAAGTGGGGATTTTGTGCTTCGAGACTTGGAATTTTCAGCCTAATAGAGGAGTGTGTGGAGGGTGGGAATGAAAACACACACTGGGTGGAGATGTGGGAGCACTGGGGTCACAGGTTAGTCACCAATTGCTTTATGAACCTGTTGCAGGTCAAGAACAACTAGTGTGGAAGATGGATTTGGAAGGTGTTAAGGCTCCATGGGTAGGTCCATACCCTCAATGTCTGAAATGCAGACAAATGCAAAAATCAATTCATGCACAGCAAGATCCACAAACAGTAAATGAGATGAAGAACCAGTTATTCTGTTTGGTTGAGGGAAGAATGTTTGTCAGTAACCTGGGAAAATTCCCTGCTCTTGCTCTCTCTGCAGTGACATCAGTGAGCAAAATGGCAGACCCAGCCTGCATGTACGCACAAGAAGGTCCACTACCCTCTTCTCATGGATGTCTAGGGATAGTCAACAAAATGCAGTGCTTGCTGGTGGAGTTGCTAACTCAGGTTGGATATATTCCTAGAGGTTTCATCACATGACTTTCCACTTCCAACCAACCCACACCCCGCTCCGTGCTCCTCGCTTCTCCATTGGTCAGCCAACACGTCCATCCTCATGGCGCCCCACCTACCCATGACCAATTGGAAAGTGAACAAGCTCTTTGGGCTGGATTTTCCCGGCCCTGTGATGGCTGGCTTGGAGGCAGGTGGAGAAGTGGGGGGAAAACAGGGGGCAGCTGCATTGGGATGGCTCACCGACACATTCTCGCCACTGGGCAACATTCCCACGGTGAGCGGGAAGCGGATCGGCTGCCACTCCATGGAGGCAGACAGCCAATTTACAAAGTTAGGACCCCAATTAGGGGCAATTTTGTGACATCGCCTGCATTTTTCCGCTGTCAGTGTGGCCCCCTCCCCGCCACATGCCGAGGCCACCAGCTCAATGGAGGTGGCTGGCGGTCCATCGGAGCCAAAGGCTCCACTCCCCAATGACAAGGGGGCAGGGAGGAAAGGCTGCACCGTGGCCCAAACAATTCCATCAGAGAGGTTTCCCCTCTGCTCCGAGGGGCCTACAATCTTTGCCCGTCTGAATGTTTCATTTAAATCTCCACCTCTGAGGCTGCCTCTGACCTGCCTTGCCAGTGCCCACCTCTCCCAGTGGCACTGCTGGGACTCTAGAGCTGCTGGCCCTCTGATTGGTCTGGCAGCATCTGGAGACTGCCCCCCGTCCTTAATAGGATGGTGAGCGGGAAGGTGACCAACGAAGAGGCAGCCGCTGGGAAGACTGCATGCCAGTGTCACTGCCAGTAAGCGTAGGCTCAGGGCTCCTATCTTGGTCCAATATTGGGATCACAAAGGCTGCAGAAAAATTCTGCCCTTTGTTATCCAGTTGGATGACTCAGCCTGACAGAATTCTCCCTAGTTTACAATGAATGAATGGAAGTGTTGAAAGAAAATGAAGAAAACATTCAATTTTTAATGCCCCCTTGAAAACCTCCTGGGCTGTTGCTCAAAGCGATGTCCAGGAGAATAATCTTTCATTTCTGGAGACTCTAGGACATTCCTGGAGGGTTGGCAACTCTACTTGCTAATGATGCTCACATCCCAAGAATGAACAGAATTATGACCAACCGCATCACCAGTTCATTGGAAGGCGTCACGGCCCAGCACAGGAGAATGGACACAATCAGCTCCCTCTTCCTCTTCCAACTCAGTCCTCGCAAACCCACAAACACCCCCCACCCTAGCCCTCGCAGAATTAGACTACAATATAACAGAAGCCTGAGTTCAGGGAAACTGGCAGTTTAACATTCAGCAGCGGCTGGCTGCCCCGAGTTGTCAGAAGCCCCTCGAGTGCCTGTCGCTTCTTGTTCTCCATATAATCTTTGCATTGTTACAATGTCAGAGTTATAAAACAGTTGAGCTTTTCCAATTCAAAGGCTGCTGAGCCTCATTAACCAGGGACACTGAGGGTGAATATAAGTGTATTGTATAATTTAACACCAGCAGGGGTGTAAAAAAAATGAAGTCTGATTCTGTACAAGGAACAGTTTGATCAAAGCTGTGAACAGGGAAAGTCAATTTCCAATGGCCCAGACGTAATGTGCTATCAAGACAGCTTGCACTAGCTCTCTTACCTCAATGCAATGAAACATGTTTGAGGAACTCTATATTTTTCTGCTTGGATTCACAATGTTAATTAGCGTGTCTGGTTTTAAAGGTGAATTATTGCTGGATTGGACAAGCAGGTCCTGTTATTAAGAAAAAATTGCTTTCAATCTAATATCAGGGGTTTTCCGATGGAAAATAAAAACTTTGATTGACTGCACATTTAATAAGGCCACACAGGAACAGAACTTGTGCAGAAACTTTATTCTAATTCATTGGCTTCTCTTTACTGACTCCATTTACAGCTCATCTTTTCTAAATGTGTCTAATGGAAAGGTTTCTCTCTGTCGTGCCTGTTGTAGGCAACTCTCGACTTCCTTCAAACTCATTAGTCATGTGTCTCTTCCTTCTCCTCATTGGTTACCTTGTATTTTTGTTATTCACCAATCAGCTTGCACAACTCAACCCCCGTCAAACATTTTGTGTCCAATTAAACTTGGGGTTAAAAAATGTCTGGCCAATCATTTTGCAGTATCTCCAAATAAAAACTGCCATGACAGTTCTTAGCTGTCCCAATGTTTAACCTCTAAAAAAAAAACTATGGAAATAGATGATGCGGGGTGCCGGTTGGGAATTTTAACCTGTGTGCTTGCAGACGCACTCAGTCAGTTGGCCTTTAGACCAGCAGTTGGCTTCAGAAAAGCGGGTTGGCTTTTGGAAAGCTGTTGGCTTTGGGAGTCACTGGACTCAGGAGCAATGAGTCCATCAGGAACCAGGGGTGTTTCTGTTTTGAGGCAGGCCCGTGCTCAAGCTGGGAAATCCAGATTTGTGAGGTGTTGAAGGTGAACTGGAGGATTTGTCTAGCCAAAGCTAGAGGGAGAATCCCCAGGAAATCTCAAAAGTCAGAAGACAGCTGAGAAATTAAGGAAATCAAAGTGCATTTCCTAGAGGTATGGTACACTTTGGATTGGACCCAGGAGAAGTGAATAAACTGCCAATATCTTGTAATGTGTAGGGAATTCTTGGGATGGAAGTGGCAGTCAAATAGGATGTTCTGTTGAGATTTAGAGTTCTATTAAGATTTTAATTTTAACATATAAATGTCTCTAGTTGTAGTGCTAAGTTAGTCGTGGTTAAGCCTTGTACAATAAAGTTTTTTGTTTAAAACATGCAATCTTGTGGTGTAATTCTTTCAGTAATAACTGGGAATTTGACTTTCTTTTTTAAAAAATTAACAGTCCCTAATGGGATCGTAACACTGTTAAATGGCCAATTTTCCCACAATATTTTAACAACTGATAAATGAAAGTGCTCAAAGAAAATGAAAACAATGTACAATTTTATTTTAATAACCTCTGCGATTTTGCTCGCGGCTGTGTCCTGGAGATTAATCTGTAACTCTTGGAGACTCCAGGGCAATCCTAGAGAGTTGGCCACCCTAGCCTGACACGAGGAGTATGCACACATGGTGATGACTCTTTCCTCACCCCCACCTCAAGCAAATCAAAAGAAAAAAGGCCCTGGGAGTCCATTTGGGGAAATTGTGATCCACCAGCACACAGGTCTCACAGGAAAGACCCCGGCCTAGAAATTTTAGCTCTGCTATATGTTTTGGACATACAGAGGCTAAAGAAACAAACCCTGCTTTTGAATAACGAGGGCATAAGGTGCTGCCCAAATTGGGCCTCACATCCACAGAGTCAAGAAGAGCTGGTGAATCGCGGTGGAAGATCTGCCCTGATGAGTGGGAGAGGGCCTGAAACAGACATTAGACCCCATATGTACATATTGAAAGAGGCTTACACTGGCTGCAGGCATGGGTAATGCACCATGATGTTTTTTGGCCTTTACCAATCTTGTTAAATGTGTTGCTTGTTGAACATTTTAAGTGTAAACAACTACAGATGCAACAGCAAAATACTTTTTTTTTTAAATTCCTTCTTGGGATGTGGGTGTTTCTGGCAAGGCAGGCATTTATTGCTCATCTCTAGTTGCCTTAAGTAGATTGGCAGAAGCTGTGTAGCTTAACACATTTCTGTTAGTCTGGAATCATATGCAGGCCAGACCAGGTAAGGACAGCCGGACTCCTTCCCTAAAGGACATGTGAACCATTTGGGGTTTTGCAACAATCTGACAGCTTCATGGTCACTTTTCCTGACAGCAGCTTTGTATAGGAATATGGGATTAGTGTAGGATTAGTATAAATGGGTGGTTGATGGTCGGCACAGACTCGGTGGGCCGAAGGGCCTGTTTCAGTGCTGTATCTCTAAAAAAAAATGACTAATGACCTCTAGTTTTGGTCTCACCAATTTTAAAGACCTCTATTATGTCACCACCCCCTGCCTCCACCTCCCCCCCCCCCACACCCACCCCTTCCCCACATCCCCGGCTGTCCAGCTTTTTCTTTTCAAGAGAAAAGCACCTCAAACTGTCTAGTCAGATGGGCAAGATTTGCCAGCTATATGCGATGGCTTGTATAAAATTTGACAGGCTTTAGAAGACATAAAGTACCAGTTAAAAGGCATAATTATATATGCAACATGCAATGCACCAAAAGCTTCTTTCTGTCACCTCCACAAATGAGTCTGTTTCCATCCAGGTGCAGCAACCTCACCACCCCAACGTGCTCTGCCAAGGTAAAGAGACAATTTCTTGTGGGAATTATTGGATGCTTCTTAGAGTATTTCATTCATTACAGCACTAATGCAGCAGAGAGGATCGTGATGCGTGCAAGCCACATGTAATTAGGATACCCGAAGAACATTCAAAGTCAGCTGCCAGAGCATTCTACTTTGTCTCGAAAGATGCCATTAAGTGCTTGGAACTTAACTGGTGAAAGAATGCTTTTTGCTTTTCTTGGAGGATATCAGACTGAATAAAAAGTACATTTGGACAGTAAAAAAAAATCCCAGCTGTTTCACGATCATAAATATTTTTTAAAAATCCACTTAGATATTAAAACAGCAGCTTTCTTGTTTTCCTTGATAAACATGGCCCATACAATCATGGATTCCTACTGAGTAAGCTGTAAGATTTTTGATAAGATAATGGTGTTTTATACCACCTTCTAGGTGGGAACAGACTTGGCAGCAAACAGCTTGTTGTGAATCGACTTTATTGAGATAAAGGTAAAGACAAGTTTGTTAAGTTCACAGATAAACTATTAGTAACAAACTCTGGCAGTGATTAACAGTCTAACACAGATACTACCCGTATTAGTAGCTGGACAGCAGAGCGCACGATTCTCTCTCTTGTAGCTTCTTCTTGTTGTTCAAATTCTCTGCCGCATTGTGGCAAAGTCACAAGCTAACTTGGCAGCTTTACAGTTAATCCTCCCCTCATACCAATCAGTGGTCAGTCTTGTATTAAAGGACATTTTCCTTAACCAACCAAGGATCATTTTGTGATGAATGCCAACGTTTTCATTTACGCAATTAATACATAGAAAAAGTCTTTGTGTTAACCACCTTATCTCAATGCTTGTACTTTCCCGAGGATGCCTTATCTCACTACGAGACAAAACTATGCAGCACTGTCTGTTCTCACGGTCTAACACTTTTTGCTGCTAGTAAGCATTTTAAAACTTGACATAATCTCCCAGAATCCCTCTGCCTTGACAGCTTGTCTGTACTGTGCCCTATTTCCTATGTTTCACTTTACCATACTACAAAGAAGGATTCTAATAAAGCTAAATCTTAGTTTATAATAACGAGTCATTTGTTAGTTTGTAATAGCTAGATGCTAACAATTAATATGCTGTTTAGTGACTTTTAGCAACCTAATAATCTTAAAAAGCACAGCTCTTTCTACCCAAATAAAAAGCACTTAAGATGCTATAACCGACAGCTTTGAAATTGATGTTAAAACAAATTGCTAATGGTTATCCTTTTTGGCCGATATAAGCAACTGATCATTTTAAATGTTGGCATTTTAAGTGGTGAGGACTGTATCTCAGACTGTCATGGTGGAATTTGAGCTCAAGCTCTCTGGGTTATTGGTCCAGAAACATAACCAGTACAGACCAGTACCACAGACCAGACCAGTACCACTGTAGACCAGTACAGACCAGTACCACAGACCACACCAGTACCACAGTAGACCAGTACAGACCAGTACCACAGACCAGACCAGTACCACTGTAGACCCGTACAGACCAGATCAGTACCACTGTAGACCAGTACAGATCAGTACCACAGACCAGACCAATACCACTGTAGACCAGCACTGACCAGTACCACTGTAGACTAGCACAGACCAGTACCACTCTAGACCAGTACAGACCAGTACCACAGACCAGACCAGTACCACTGTACTGGCCTCTTCCACACCCCAATTTTCTTTGGCCCACCATTGGTGACTGTGCCTTCAGCTCTGGAATTCCCACCCTTGACTCCCCCTCTGCCTTTCGCTCCTCGTTCCTTAAAACCTCTCTCTTTGTCCAAGCTGCTAGTCATCTGTCCTAATACCCCCTTATGTGGCTTTGCGTCAAATTTTGTTTGATAGTCACTCACGTGAAGTGCCGTGGAATGTATTGCTATGTTAAAGGCACTATAAAAATGCAAGTTGTTGATGTTGCTATAAGAACATGAAACACTTATTATGGGTTGGTAAACAGACATCCTGTCATGTTAAAATGTACACATTTGCCATTAATAGCTTCAGTTGCAGTTTTCCTGAATCCAGTCTTGGCACATTGGATATCTCGGTATCTGCACCACTATTGCTGGAGCTCAGTTTTACTGTGCACTGTTTCACTGTGAGACTCCCACTTCCTTAATTCATTCTCAAGGCTTCAGTTTCACCTGTTGGTATCATGGGAGCAGATCCCTCAACAGATGACCCTCCACCCTGGATATCCAAATTGAAATTGTGGAGGAAATTTCAGCTCCAATGAGAAGATGCTCCGTCATCAGTTCTGACGAAATGAGATTGTCTCCCATCTGGTAATGCCCATAGATTTCCACTTGCCATTCAGTGGCCCCTAACTGTGCCATTGCCCTTCAAAAGTTTCAGAATTTTTGTGGCACAGGGGAAGACCCTGAAACTTTCGGAAGGTCGTGGGTTCAATCCCCACTCCAGAGATTCGAGCACATAATGTAGGCTGACACTTCAGTACAGTACTGAGGGTGTGCTACACTGTCAGAGGTGCCATCTTTCAGATGAAGCTCCTCCTGCCCTCTCAGGTAGATATATAAGGTCCCATGGCACTATTTGAAGAAGTGTAGATGGAATTCCTCTGCTGCCCTGGTTAATATTTTTCCCTTAAGCAACAACAACAAAAAACAGATTATCTCGTCACTTAACTCATAGAATGATACAGCACAGATGGAGGCCATTTGGCCCATCCTGCTAGTGCCAGCTCTTTCAAAGAGCTATCCAATGAGTTCCACTCCTCCTGCTCTTTCCTCATAGCCCTATGCTTTCTTTTTCCCTTTTCAAGTATTTACCCAATTCTCCAGATCACAGCAGTTTGTTACGTGAAAACAATTCTCCTCATTCCCCCCTCCTGGTTCTTTTTCTGTTTGTGGGATCTTGCTGTGTGAAAATTGACAGTTACTTTTGCTTGAATAACAACAGTGACTACACATCAACTGTACTTCATTGGTTGTGAAGCGTTTTCGAACATCTTGAGAATATGAGGAGTGATATAAATGCAAGTTATGTCTTTCTTCTCTATGGCTGTACTGGTACACATGGCACATGTACTATTTTTTATTCATTCATTGGATGTAGGCGTCGCTGGCTAGGCCAGCATTTATTGCCCATCCCTAATTGCCCTTGAGAAGGTGGTGGTGAGCTGCCTTCTTGAACCGCTGCAGTCCATGTGGGGTAGGTACACCCACAGTGCTGTTAGGAAGGGAGTTCCAGTATTTTGACCCAGCAACAGTGAAGGAACGGTGAGATAGTTCCAAGTCAGGATGGTGTGTGACTTGGAGGGGAACTTGCAGGTGGTGGTGTTCTCATGCATTTGCTGCCCTTGTCCTTCTAGTTGGTAGAGGTCACGGGTTTGGAAGGTGCTGGCTAAGGAGCCTTGGTGAGTTGCTGCGGTGCATCTTGTAGATGGTACACACTGCTGCCACTGTGCATCGGTGGTGAAGGGAGTGAATGTTGAAGGTGGATGGGGTGCCAATCAAGCAGGTTGCTTTGTTTTGGATGATGTTGAGCTTCTTGAGTGTTGTTGGAGCTGCACCCATCCAGGCAAGTGGAGAGTATTCCATCACACTCCTGACTTCTGCCTTGTAGATGGTGAACAGGCTTTGGGGAGTCAGGAGGTGAGTTACTCGCCGCAGGATTCCCAGCCTCTGACTGGCTCTTATAGCCACGGTATTTATATGGCTACTCCAGTTCAGTTTCTAGTCAATGGTAACCCCCAGGATGTTGATAGTGGGGGATTCAGTGATGGTAATGTTATTGAATGTCAAGGGGAGATGGTTAGATTCTCTCTTGTTAGAGATGGTCATTGCCTGGCACTTGTGTGGTACGAATGTTACTTGCCACTTATCAGCCCAAGCCTGGATATTGTCCAGGTCTTGCTGCATTTCTACATGGACTGCTTCAGTATCTGAGGAGTCGCGAATGGTGCTGAACATTGTGCAATCATCAGCGAACATCCCCACTTCTGACCTTATGATTGAAGGAAGGTCACTGATGAAGCAGCTGAAGATGGTTGGGCCTAGGGCACTACCCTGAAGAACTCCTGCAGTGATGTCCTGGAGCTCAGATGATTGACCTCCAACAACCACAACCATCTTCCTTTGTGCTAGGTATGACTCCAGCCAGCGGAGAGTTTTCTCCCTGATTCCCACTGACTTCAGTTTTGCTCGGGCTCCTTGGGGTCATACTCAGTCAAGTGCTGCCTTGATGTCAAGGGCAGTCACTCTCACCTCATCTCTTGAGTTCAGCTCTTTTGTCCATGTTTGAACCAAGGCTGTAATGAGTTCAGGAGCTGAGTGGCACTGGCAGAACCCAAACTGAACGTCACATTGCTAAGCAAGTGCCGCTTGATAGCATTGTCGACGACACCTTCCATCACTTTATTGATGATTGAGAGTAGACTGATGGGTGGTAATTGGCCGGGTTTGACTTATCCTGCTTTTTGGGTACAGGACATACCTGGGCAATTTTCCACATTGCAGGGTAGATGCCAGTTTTGTAGCTGTACTGGAACAGCTTGGCTATGGGCTTGGCTAGTTCTGGAGCACAGATCTTCAGTACTATTGCCGGAATGTTGTCAGGGCCCATAGCTTTTGCAGTATCCAGTGCCTTCTGTTGTTTCTTGATATCACGCGGAGTGAATCGAATTGGCTGAAGACTGGCATCTGTGCTAGATATGACTCCAGCCAGCAGAGAGTTTTCAGGGGACTTCAAGAAGGACACCGAGATGGATCATCAACTCGTCACTTCTGGCTGAAGATCGTTATAAATGCTTCAACCTTACCTTTTGCACTGATGTGCTGGGCTCCCTCATCATTGAGGATGGGGATATTTGTGGAGCCACCTCCTCCAGTTAGTTGCTTAATTTTCCACCACCATTCACGACTGGATGTAGCAGGACTGCAGAGCTTAGATCTGATTAGTTGGTTATGGGATCACTTAGCTCTGTCTATCGCATGTTGCTTACGCAGTTTGGCACGCAAGTAGTCCTGGCTTGTAGCTTCACCAGGTTGACACCTCATTTTGAGGTATGCCTGGTGCTGCTCTTGACATGCCCTCCTGCACTCTTTATTGAACTAGGGTTGGTCTCCCAGCTTGATGGTAATGGTAGAGTGGGGTTTATGGCAGGCCATGAGGTTACAGATTGTGGCTGAGTACAATTCTGCTGCTGCTGATGGCCCACAGCGCCTCATGGATGCCCAGTTTTGTATTGCTGTTCGAAATCTTTCCCATTTAGCATGGTGGTAGTGCCATACAACACGATGGAGGGCATCCTCAGTGTGACAAGGACTGTGCGGTGGTCACTCCTACCAATACTGTCATGGACAGATGCATCTGCAGCAGGCAGATTTGTGAGGATGAGTTCAAGTATGTTTTTCCCTCGCCATCTGCCACAGACCCAGTATAGCAGCTATATCCTTTAGGATTCGGCCAGCAATACTGAGCCACTCTTGGTGATGGATATTGAAGTCCCCCACCCAGAGTACATTCTGTGCCCTTGTCACCCTCAGCACTTCCTCCAAGTGGTGTTCAACATGGAGGAGTACTGATTCATTAGCTGAGAAAGGGCAGTAGGTGGTAATCAGCAGGAGGTTTCCTTGTCCATGTTTGACCTGATGCCATGAGGCATCTTGGGTGCAGAGTCAATGTTGAGGACTCCCAGGGTGACACCCTCCCGACTGTATACCATTACCGCCACCTCTGCTGGGTCTGTCCTGCTGGTGGGACAGGACATATCCGGGGATTGTGATGGCAGTGTCTGGGACATTGTCTGTAAGGTATGATTCCGTGAGTATGACTATGTCAGGCTGTTGCTTGACTAGTCTGTGGGACAGCTCTCCCAACTTTAGCACAAGCCCCCAGATGTTAGTAAGGATGACTTGCAGGGTCAAGTGCCTAGATCGCTGTACCGGGTGGTGCATCTGGTTTCATTCTTTATTGACTTCGTAGCAGTTAGATACAACTGAGTGGCTTGCTGGGCATTTCAGAGTCACATGTAGGCCAGACAGCAGATTTCCTTCCCCAAAGGACATTAGTAAACCAGATGGGTTTTTACAACAATCGATAATCATTTCATGACCATCATTAGACAAGGTTTTTTTTAAAATTCCAGATTTTTTTAATTAAGTGAATTCAAATTCCACCTTTTGCTGCGGTGGGATTTGAACCCATGTCCCCAGAGCAATACCCTGGCTCTCTGGGTTACTAGTCCAGTGACAATACGACAAGACCACCGCCTCCCCCTTACTTGCTGCATCCTAATGGTTTTTAAATGACTCTTGATGATAGAGGCTTCCACTTTAAAAGCAAGTTATGTTTTCCAGTAACTTTGTTCTTAATTAAAATGACTCTTATCTCAAGTCACCTTAACTTGTTACTAATTAATCCCCAATGAACTGTATTGGGTTTAAATTGCTTTTAAATAACACATTTTTAAGTGAAGTTGACTGTGAAACACATGGGTATATTTTTAAAAGCCAGCACAAAATGTATTTGTCAGAGGCAGCGGTCTTTTTGCTCTGTAACTATGGGTCATTAATGCACGCTTAATGGGGCAGGAGACGGGGTAAAGTAGCCACAGTATCATCAAGATTACTGGTGTGTGTTGGAGCTGTAAAGTCTGCTTCTTATGGCATGTTTTTACAAAATAGAAGACCGATTCAGGCAGAACTCTGCATTCGATGCAGTCTCACTGAATGCGACAATCAGGAGTGCCACTCTCAGCATAGAATCATAGAATGGTCACAGCACAGAAAGAGGCCATTCAGCCTGTCGTGTCTGTGCTGGCTCTCTGTAAGAGCAACTCAGCTGGTCCCACTCCCTTTCCTTTTCCCTGTAGCCCTGCAATTTTTTTCTATTCCAATAATTATACAATTCCCTTTTGAAGGCATCTCATTCTTAAATCCGTCTCCCTCTTAAATTGGACTCTGAACATTTGCCACATCGCCACCCTCCCAAACATACATGGTTTGGTAATGTCACACAGCACATCATTTCCACACGTTCCCTCAAATAATGTCAGCCATGTCTCAGTGGTAGCACTCTCACCTCTAAGTCAGAAGGTTTTTTAATCTCATTCCAGAGATTTGACCACATAATCTAGGCTGACACTCCCAGTGCAATACTGAGGGAGTGCTGCACTGCTAGAGGCACTGTCTTTCAAATGAGATGCAAAACCGAGGTCCCATGAACCTCTTCAGGTGGATGTAGGAGATGCCATGGCACTATTTCAAAGAAGAACAGTGGAATTCTCTCCAGCATCCTGGCCTACATTTATCCGTCAATCAACATTGCTGAAAAAACAGTTTAATTGGATGTTTATCTCACAGATGTTCACTGGACCTTGTTGTACCCAAACTGTCTGCTGCCTTTCCCTCTAACAATCATGACATTTCAGAAATACTTTGCTGCCTCTAAAGTGCAGTACAACCTCCGAGAGCAGGAAAAATCCAATTCCTTCATTTGAGTCGGACATCCGGCATTGCCACGTGCTGTGAGGGATTCAGAAGTCATTCAAGGAACTGATAACAATTATAATTAATGGCTTTGAAGGGGGTTTTGTAAGTTTTGTTGATTTTTTTCGTCCTATCATAATTTGACATAGTCCTACAGATTGGGACTGTGTCTTTCTCTATGGGAACCCAGTTAGGTTTATATTATCTGGAGGCAAGGGTTGGTGCCAGGCGGGTGAGATGGCAACAGAGAAGGACTGTACCCAATCCCTGCCACCTCAAAACCACAATACAGGCAGGGGCAGTCTTACCTGGATTTGTTGAAGGTGTTTCTATTGTGCTAAGACCTCCCAGATGGCCTGTAACTAGTGCCGCTTGCTGCAAGGGTTCCTGCAGCCATACTGTTGGCACAGCCAGTAGCAGGCAAGGTTATCAGCAGACACAATATTTTGGATCAATCTTTTCCCGTAATCAGCCAATGGCTGGCCGGAGATGTATGAGGCAATCGACTGAGGCATCAGTCAATATGACCGGTTATTTTATTGCTTGATCTTCAGCTCTTCATCCCATCCTGTTGAGGTGCCCAATGTCACCACACTGCCACATCTCCACCAACTGCTGGCCTATTCTACTGGTGAAGCCAAGCTAGCAGATAGCAATGCAGCACAACCCCTGGGGTTGAATGGCTGCAGTGGCTCAATACATTGTTCAATGGAATGTTGCTTGAAGATGCACAGAAACTCTGGAGGAATGTCACTTCTCTGCAGTTTCTAGGAATCTTTCGCCAAAGTTATGGCAACCAATGGGAAAACCCACCACAGAAATTCAGCTCCGGTTCCTTCTACACTCCCTTTCTTGAGATCATGACTTTTATTATGTAATCTGGAGCGTGGCTGTTGTGTTTGGTGCTCAACAGAGAACTGTTTGTGGCATTTAGGACACGATTAGCAGATTACTCAGTAATTTATAGTTGGATATTAAGTGCACTGCAAGCACTGTAAGGGGCCTCTGTAGTGTGTTTATTTAATCTGCATATCAGCAGGTCAATGCTGGCATTTTAGTTAAATTTAATTGATAATGTTTGGCAGAGGCTGCTGTTACACAGTAATATTAGCTTAGAGAAGTGCTTAGGCAAGAGCCAAGAAATGAGGTTTTAAAGCTTGCATTGTTGATGTCTCCAATACGCCTGATTTTCTACATCTATTTATAACCCACCCACGCAGTGCTTTCTCAATGCAAGCCCACAGAATGTAAATCATTCACTGAAATCTCTTATTCCCTCTACATGCGGGGTAAACACCAAACAAAATGGCAAACCTAGCACTCCATACTACTTAAGTATCAGCTTGACTCAAAGGGTTGAACTCTCACCTCTGACTCAGAAGGTTGGCAGATTTATGCCTCACTCCAGGCCAGCTGACACTCCAGCACAGTACTGAGGGAGTGCTGCATTGTCGGAGGTCTGGTCCTTTGGAACGAGATGTTAAAGTTTCCATTGCCACTCTTCAATGGCAAGAAGACAGTCCAGTACTGGGTAGAGCAGATGAAACCTCGAGTCCTTCGCCTAACCTATAGAGGCCGTCGGTTTAGTTCGTGCTTTGATGCCATGTATTAACATTGGCCAACATCAAGAAGATGAAAGTTTCAATTGGAACTTTCCAACAGCTGGAGAAGCAACAAAAACAATAACTTGCATTTATATAGTGCCTTTAACATAGTGAAACAAGACACTTTAGGAATGATGACTGAATAGCCTCCTCCTGTGCAGTAAGATCCTATAATTCTATGATTCACAGTAGTGTTATCAAACAAGATTTGACACTAAGCCACATAAAGAGATATTAAGACAGGCGACCAAAAGATTGGTCAAAGAGTTTTAAGGAGCATCTTAAAGGAGGAGAGAGACATAGGGAGGTGGAGAGGTTTAGGGAGGGAATTCCAGACCTTAGGGTCCAGGCAGCTGAAGGCCTGGTCGCCAATGGTGCCACGATAAAAATCGGAGTTGTGGAGGAGGCCAGAATTGGAGGATTGGAGGACAGCAGAGATCTCGGAGGTGTGATGCAGGAGAAAGTTACAGAGATGTGGGGGGCGGTGTGGTGGGGTGGGGGGGGGGGGGGGTGGTGGGGGGTGGGGGTGGGTGGGTGATGGTGAGGCCATGGGGAGGATTTGAAAACAAGGATGAGAATTTTAAAATTGAGGTCTTGCCAGACCAGAAACCAATGCAGGTCAGCGAGCACAGGGGACGATGGGTGAATGGGACTTTGTACGAGTTAGGACGTGGTTAATAAAGTTTTGGATGGGCTCAACTTTACGCACAATTTGTCTTGTGTATTATTGCTTCTCCATTGCTCTACTGTTCTGCATTCTTGTTAAAGAGAGGCCTTCCCAACCCTATTCCCAGAACACATTTAACCAGGAAAGCACAAAACATTGTCACTGTGTCTTTAAACTTGATGACTTGATGTCATGGAGGAGGATCCAACTTGAATAGGCTTGAGACAGGAACCAGTTCAAAAGTGGTCCTTCCAATCAGCTCCCAGTTTGTGCAGCTGGGAGATTTTTTGCTTTCCTCGGTTCAGAATGTGAAATGCATCCAGCCTGTCACAACCCTGCCCCGTCCTCTGCCCTTCTCAGAATCATTACCAAATTGTCAGGTGTCTGCTGACAGAGGCACTCAATTGATGGGCAGTCCACAGGAACTTCTTTCCCTTTGATCACCTTTCACTTTGGCACTGAGCAAATGCCAGCTACAATTCATCAAGGCTTTCACTGACCCCAAATCTCTCTTAATCCTTACATCAGCTCCCAAAATATCACACTCTGGCTCCTCATTAACAAGTTGTATTCCCACACGTTCCACCAGGACTCAGTCACTGACAGCACGGGCTGCCAACAGAGAATTAGTGCCACTGTAGTTCGGACTGTGTTCGTTCAGTGTCATTAGCTAAAACCTTTAATGACAGCTGTTGGAGGCAGGTGCTCAGTTATTATGCTTAAGAACCAGGCTTACTGTGCCCAGGGGATGGGAGGCACTTGTTAGTTCGCATGAGCACAGCTGCGATGAAAAGCTGGCATACATTATTTCAGACTCAACAGTCTCACAAGCTACTCATCTCTCAACAAGTACAAGCCAGTAGCTGCTGGGGTCTGTACATGGCCGTCCTATCACTGGATTAATTGGACCATCCAGGGAATGATCATGGCAGGATTTAAATTGCGGTATGCTTACATTTTTTTCACCACCCCCACAATGTCCTAACCATCCCCCTCCCCCCAATGGTACTGAGTCACAGTGGAGTGCAGTTACACAGGTGCCAGGAGCCCTCCTGTACCTCATCAAATGGGCCAGTCGACTTGATCAAGCACAGATAGTCAGTGTTGGCAGACTATTAGAGGGTTGTCAACTCTGACTGGACATATTCCTGCAGGTTTCATCATATAACCACCCACCTTAAAATATCCCGTCAAGTCAAACTGTTGTTTGTCCCATCTCCAACATTTTTAGAATTAACTGTCAAAAATGAAAATTGCGCACAATTTTCTCCTGGGTTTTTGCTCCCAGTAGTGTCCCTGAAAATAATCTTCAATTCTTGGAGTCTCCAGGACGGACCTGGTGGATTGTAAACCTTAATTCAGACCCACTCCCACTCTATATCCAGACCCTCCCCCTTTTCATCCCAAGCTGCCCCCTCTCTCTATCCAGAACACATTGGATGCTGTTTGCCCTGTTGGAGCTGCTCTTCATTAACTGTGCTTCCTTTTTTCCACTGGCCTGCTGAAGTCTGGTGTTTTTACTTGTGTTACAAACAGTTTGAGCAGATAACCAAGGAAGTAAAGCAGCCACAACACTCAAAAAACATTCGCGGGCTCTACTTTTCATCTTACCAACAAACGCACAGAAAGGTTAAAGGTTGCAGTCATACACTGTGCCTTGTGACTTTTTCCCACACAGTGTGGGCTTCTGATCCCCATTTGTCCCTGGCATCGGGATCCCAAAGCCTTTGGGGAAAATCCTGCCCCCGATTAGGCAGTGCCTGGTGACTCATGCATTGATAACACTAATCCAGGTGACTATTCTCTGGCTACATTGTTGCTTTATTTAATCCAGTTTTACTCTGTATTAGTCACAAATGTGAGGTCTGTTCTTCAATAATATGTTATTGCTGGATTTCCTGCAGACAAACCAGTCAATAATCATTTAGTTACCGACAGTGATACTGACTGGACACGCACTGTCCAGTCAATCAAGTTCAGCCATTGAAAAACGAAAGCAAAATACTGCAGGTGCTGAAAATCTGAAATAAAAACAGAAAGTGCTGGAAATACTCATCAGGTCAGGCAGCATCTCTGGAGAGGGAAACAGAGTTAATGTTTCAGGTCCTTAAAACCAGGGAACAGGAACTAATTATTGAACCTTTTGTTCAATAATTAGTTCCTGTTCCCTGGTTTTAAGATACGGATGGCTGTTAATTGGTAATAATCACTGTCAGTAACTAAATGATTATTGACTGGTTTGTCTGCAGGAAATCCAGCAATAACATATTATTGAGTTTTCATATTGAGGAAGCTGCGTCTAAAAATAAATCTAAATATTGGAATGAGTAAATGAGTGAGCTTGGTGCAATTTTCACATGACCATTTTCATGTGAACTTGCATCTAGGTTTTTAAAAGAAAAACTTGGTTGGATTGAGTTGGGAAGGTTGGTCGCTAGTATGGCATTGAGTCATTCCTCCCAGGAAGTGCCCTGGGTTCTGTTAGTAATGAGTTAGATAACTTCAGCAGGGCTGGTGATCAGAGTGGGGCACTCAAATATTGCTTCTTAAATGCTCCCGTGAAACGACTTGGGATATTTTACTACATTAAAGGCACTATATAAATACAAGTTGTTGTTATACATCTGGTCTCTGTCTCTAGACTAGAGAGGAGAAAAATTAGATACAGCTCCCACTCTGGAAAGTGTGCATAGGTAGATGGTGGCTGAGGGCAGACAGGCCTTGGCTCTGATGCCTCCTATAGTTGACTTGACCTGGATTGCTCACTGTCTGGAGTGACACATGGACAATGGCAAATATTGCTATTTACCCTATCACAATCCTTCATGATCTTGGAGATCCCAAATAACCTTCTCAATTCCAATGAAAAGACTGTAACTTTACAAATCTCACCTCAGAACCACCACATCCCCTCATCCTGGTGACATCAAGGTGAATCTCCCTTTTCCTCCCAACAGCGAGCGTGAGATCGAGGTACAAATATGTAAACAGATTATGGAAAGATGTAGGAGCAACAGGGTGGTGGTGATAGGAGATTTTAATTTTCCCAACATTGACTGGGATTCACTTAGTGTTAGAGGTCTCGAAGGAGCAGAATTTGTAAGGAGCATCCAGGAGGGTTTTCTAGAGCAGTATGTAAATAGTCCAACTCGGGAAGGGGCCATACTGGACCTGGTGTTGGGGAATGAGCCCGGCCAGGTGGTTGAAGTTTCAGTAGGGGACTACTTTGGGAATAGTGATCACAATTCCGTAAGTTTTAGAATACTCATGGACAAAGACGAGAGTGGTCCTAAAGGAAGAGTGCTAAATTGGGGGAAGGCCAACTATACCAAAATTCAGCAGGAGCTGGGGAATGTAGATTGGGAGCAGCTGTTTGAAGATAAATCCACATTTAATATGTTGGAGGCTTTTAAAGAGAGGTTGATTAGCGTGCAGGAGAGACATGTTCCTGTGAAAATGAGGGATAGAAATGGCAAGATTAGGGAACCATGGATGACAGGTGAAATTGTGAAACTAGCTAAGAGGAAAAAGGAAGCATACATAAGGTCTAGGCGGCTGAAGAAAGACGAAGCTTTGGAAGAATATCGGGAATGTAGGACCAATCTGAAACGAGGAATTAAGAGGGCTAAAAGGGGTCATGAAATATCTTTAGCAAACAGGGTTAAGGAAAATCCCAAAGCCTTTTATTCATATATAAGGAGCAAGAGGGTAACTAGAGAAAGGATTGGCCCACTCAAGGACAAAGGAGGAAAATTATGCGTGGAGTCAGAGAAAATGGGTGAGATTCTAAACGAGTACTTTGCATCGGTATTCACCGAGGAGAGGGACATGACGGATATTGAAGTTAGGGATAGATGTTTGATTACTCAAGGTCAAGTTGGCATAAGGAGGGAGGAAGTGTTGGGTATTCTAAAAGGCATTAAGGTGGACAAGTCCCCAGGTCCGGATGGGATCTATCCCAGGTTACTGAGGGAAGCGAGAGAGGAAATAGCTGGGGCCTTAACAGATATCTTTGCAGCATCCTTAAACACGGGTGAGGTCCTGGAGGACTGGAGAATTGCTAATGTTGTCCCCTTGTTTAAGAAGGGTAGCAGGGATAATCCAGGTAATTATAGACCGGTGAGCCTGATGTCACTGGTAGGGAAGCTGCTGGAGAAGATACTGAGGGATAGGATCTATTCCCATTTGGAGGAAAATGGGCTTATCAGTGATAGGCAACATGGTTTTGTGCAGGGAAGGTCATGTCTTACCAACTTAATAGAATTCTTTGAGGAAGTGACAAAGTTGATTGATGAGGGAATGGCTGTAGATGTCATATACATGGACTTCAGTAAGGCGTTTGATAAGGTTCCCCATGGTAGGTTGATGGAGAAAGTGAAGACGCATGGGGTCCAAGGTGTATTAGCTGGATGGATAAAGAACTGGCTGGGCAACAGGAGACAGAGAGTAGCAGTGGAAGGGAGTTTCTCAAAATGGAGACGTGTGACCAGTGGTGCTCCACAGGGATCCGTGCTGGGACCACTGTTGCTTGTGATATACATAAATGATTTGGAGGAAAGTATAGGTGGTCTGATTAGCAAGTTTGCAGACGACACTAAGATTGGTGGAGTAGCAGATAGTGAAGGGGACTGTCAGAGAATACAGCAGAATATAGATAGATTGGAGAGTTGGGCAGAAAAATGGCAGATGGAGTTCAATCCGGGCAAATGCGAGGTGATGCATTTTGGAAGATCCAATTCAAGAGTGAACTATACAATAAATGGAAAAGTCCTGGGGAAAATTGATGTACAGAGAGATTTGGGTGTTCAGGTCCATTGTTCCCTGAAGGTGGCAACGCAGGTCAATAGAGTGGTCAAGAAGGCATACAGCATGCTTTCCTTCATCGGACGGGGTATTGAGTACAAGAGTTGGCAGGTCATGTTACAGTTGTATAAGACTTTGGTTCGGCCACATTTGGAATACTGCGTGCAGTTCTGGTCACCACATTATCAAAAGGATGTAGATGCTTTGGAGAGGGTGCAGAGGAGGTTCACCAGGATGTTGCCTGGTATGGAGGGCGCTAGCTATGAAGAGAGGTCGGGTAGATTAGGATTATTTTCATTAGAAAGGCGGAGGTTGAGGGGGGACCTGATTGAGGTGTACAAAATCATGAGAGGTATAGACAGGGTGGATAGCAAGAAGCTTTTTCCCACAGTGGGGGATTCAATTACTAGGGGTCACGAGTTCAAAGTGAGAGGGGAAAGATTTAGGGGGGATATGCGTGGAAAGTTCTTTACGCAGAGGGTGGTGGGTGCCTGGAACGCGTTGCCAGCGGAGGTGGTAGACGCAGGCACGATAGCATCTTTTAAGATGTATCTAGACAGATACATGAATGGGCAGGAAGCAAAGAGATACAGACCCTTAGAAAATAGGCGACAGGTTTAGATAGAGGATCTGGATCAGCGCAGGCTTGGAGGGCCGAAGGGCCTGTTCCTGTGCTGTAATTTTCTTTGTTCATTGTTCTTTGTTTGTTCCAGTGTGTTTATATTATTTCCATAATCTGCTTTGTTTGCCAGGTGGAGTGTTTGATTGATGAAGATCTGTCGCCACTTGTAAATTCTGTCCCTCAATACAGCCTAAAACCCTAGTGTCTGGACTTTATAGAACATTGCTATCATTGAACTGTAGAGAACGTCTTCATTTGTTCGGAACTTTCCTCCTGCGATTCTACATATTGTTACCATAAAACTATGGTAACAGAATCATAGCTTGTTAGAGAGGGGGAGATTGTCTCTTCTGATGACTGTTGTTTTTGTTGACTGTTGGACTTTGCTGTTGAAAGCCGATTGAAGATTAATGAGTGTTGGAATGATGCCTTGGTATTCATGAATACCCCTAAGATTAGCCCAGCTGTTACATTGCATTGGACATTGCAGCCAAACAACTACTGTAGAAATCATTCTGACAGCACTGATTTCTTTTTCATGTCCTTCCTAATGTCAGCCGTGGCTCAGTGGGCAACATTCTCATCTCTGAGTCAGCATTTCATGGATTCTGAGCACATAATCCAGGCTGACACTTTGTTAAAGCACTGTCAGAGTGCCGTCTTTAGGATGAGACGTTAAAACGTAGCCCTGTCTGCCCTCTCAAGTGGAAGTAAAAGATTCCATGGCACTATTTTGATGAAGAGCAGGGCAGTTCTCCCTGGTGTCCTGGTCAAAATTTATCCCTCAACCAACTTCACTAAAAAATAGACTATCTGGTCATTATCACATTGCTTGTTTGTGGGAGCTTGCTGTGCGCAGATTGGCTGTCACGTTTCCTACATTACAACAGTGACTACACTTCAAAAGTACTTCATTGGCTGTAAAGTGCTTATGGGATGTCCTGAGGTTGTGAGATTGGGAATTAACTGGTTTCTAGGACACAGTTCTGCAACATCTAACCAGCAACAGTACAGCTGTTACTCTTGTGCCCAATGGTAATAAGACCTCCCAGTTATTTGGTTTACATGAAGCAACAAAGGAAATAGGAAATTGTTTGTGTCCATTGAATTCAACTGTAGGATCAGGCCTACAAGTAGCTGTAATCAACTGTACCTAGTGCTGGAAAACCTAGCTTAGCTGGTTAAGAAGGTGTGTAGGTGTTCTAAGGAAGATCCCAATCTCAATCCCCACTCACTTGAGCTCAGTGGACAATGGTTAGAGCACTGGAGTTGGCCTCAGTGCCTCCTGATTAGGGAAGTGGAAAAAGAAATGGGGCAGAGTTCCCACTCCCAATGGCTCTGCAGTGACTCCTGCCTGAATCGCCTGCCAACAGTTGTTGTTTAGTACCTTGGCAATGGGTGGCCTGTTCCACTGAATCAAACCCCAGCAAAAGATTAACACCTTTTGGAGAGGGAGAGGGGAGAAAAATGATACCACAAACAAACAAACTCTGTTACCAAGATTTTCCAATCGTCTATATTTATCTGCAGTTTATAGATACAGGTTTAATCCTGATCCAAGTATAACATTCCCTGGCAAAGGAACAGCATATTTATCAGGATCCATCCATAGTGCTAAGAGGGACTCTGATGGAAATATTGGCAGTGTACAGAGACATTAATGTAGAACACTATCCAATGCTTGTTAACAGATGCAAAAAGGGACCAGTGATAAACAGATTAAAGGGTATTGGGGATAGGCAGGAAAGTGTAGTTGTGTCCACAAAAAGATCAGTCCTGATCTTATAGAATTGCGGAATAGGCTCGAGGGGACAAGTAGCCTACTCCTGCTCCTAGTTCGTACGTTCATATACAGAGGATTAAAACTGTTGCCTTCATTTTGAGTCTCACTTATTTTTAGAATGGAAGAGATTGCTAAGTGCTTCCAAACACCGCAGAGTTCAATCTTTTCCACAATGACAGCATCAGGTATTCCTATTAATCAAAGCACAAAAACTATAGGCAGTTTTAGGATAGATCCAATTATTATTTTTAATTCATTCTCAGGATATGGGTGTTTATTTCATTGTTACTCCTGGGATTTTGCTGTGTGTAAATTGGCTGCTGTGTTTCCTACATTACAACAGTGACTGCACATTGGCTGTAAAGTGCTTTGGGATGTTGTGAAGTTATGAAATGCACTGTGTAAATGCAAGTTCTCTCTTTCTTTCCACCCTTAATTCCTTTCTTTCACTCTCTCTCTTCCTTTAGAGTCATAGAGAGATACAGCACTGAAACAGGCCCTTTGGTCCACCGAGTCTGTGCTGACTAACAATCACCCATTTATACTAATCCTACATTAATCCCATTTTTTCCCTCCTACTTCCCCACCTTCCCTCAATTCTCCTACCACCTACCTACAATAGGGGCAATTTTTACAATGGCCAATTTACCTATCAACCCACAAGTCTTTGGCATGTGGGAGGAAATGGAGCACCCCGACACAGTCACAGGGATAACTTGCAAACTCCACACAAGCGGTACCCAGAACCGAACCCAGATCACTGGAGCTGTGAGGCTGCAGTGCTAGCAACTGCGCCACTGTGCCAGCTATTTGCTCCTTTATTTCTTTATCTCTTCTCTCTGTTCAGGTTTTCTTTATTAATTTTACCTCAGAGCCCAATACTGGGTGGTACAGTGGTGCAGTGGTTAGCACTGCAGCCTCACAGCTCCAGCGACCCAGGTTCAGTTCTAGGTACTGCCTGTGCAGAGTTTGCAAGTTTTCCCTGTGACTGCGTGGGTTTCTGCTAGGTGCTCCCATTTCCTCCCACAGCCAAAGACTGGCAGATTGACCATTGTAAATTGCCCCTAGTGTAGGTAGGTGGTAGGAGAATTGTGGGGATGTGGTAGGGAATGTAGGATTAGTATAAATAGGGGTTGATGGTCAGTACAGACTCAGTTGGCCAAAGGGCCTGTTTCAGTGCTGTATCTCTCTATAACTCTATGACTACTACAGTTAGGAATCCTATCTGATCCTCCTTTCCATAGCCCAATGGGTGCTGAAGCCATCCTTTATTACTGCTTCAGCAAAGACTGGGGTTCTGTCATGGGATCTTCCTGCTCCATCTGATTGATGTTACTGAGTGACTGAGCCACAGGGAAAGCAGATTACACTACACATCCTTAAAGTAGCAAGAATCTAAATTCAAAATAAAAAAGAAATGTTGGGCAGCAATTGAAAAGCCAAAAAGTACCATTCTCTCTAATGCTGCAAATGTGGCTGGGTTCTCGGCAGGGTCTGATACAGTACTGAGAGTTAGACAGCAGGAACAGACCTCTTCCCTGGGCTTAGGTAGCACCATGACCTAGTGTGGAACTGTGCTTGCAGACCAGAATATATCAGGTTTGATTGCCCCTTCTGTACAGAGTTATCTGATCCCACACAAGGTGATTTTTGGGTGTGCTACAAATAGTCACTGCAACTTTGAACTAACAAAAGGGGAAGACAAAGTGCAGCCAGCAAAAGAGAGAAAGACTTGATTGCCATAAAACAATGGATGAGGAGCATTCAAGATTAATTTAGAAAATGTCCCCGTGCTGTTTCTGGAGAGATCTGACATGGTCCCTTTAAGGACCTCTGGTTAAGGCCATTTCACATCCAGTATCAATGGGCAGAGTCTGCACAGTGTAGCCTAAAACTGCCCCATGGGGCTCTGTGATGGTTTCTCACTGTGACGAGGCAAAAATCAGCCCGAGTCTGCTAGAAAAGATTAATCAATCTTGTGTGAAGGAAGAAGGAAGAAAAAGTAGCATTTTTATAGCACCTTTCACAATCTCAGGACGTCCCAAGGAGATTTGCAGCCAATGAAGTGCTTTTTGAAGTGTAGCCACTGTTGTAATGTAGAAAACTTTATCAGTATTCAGTCACATAGAAATCAGTATTCCCAATCCTGATAGTTATCAAGAAACCTTGGTTGGAATGTACTGGGTTATTTGATCAGAACAGGAATTTGTTATGACTGTGATGCCATCTCAATAGTTGGCACAAAGCTCACAGCTGCCACCCAGCAAGGTCTCACACAAGAGGAAGCTGGTCAGAAGATTATCGTTATGTTGGCTTGTATTTTCCTTGATTTCTGCGGGCCATGCTATTCCGAAAAACTGTCCAACTGGTTGGGGGAATTTCACTCTTGGTGCCTAGTTTCCTGCATAAAGAACACTATGTTAAGGTGAGGTGCAGGAGGACTGATATCACACATGCTGCACCTTTAGAAGATAATTTTTAAAAAGACATACAGCACAATAATTTTTTTAAAAATCAGCTCCCGGCTTTTTAAACTCAACTCCATGCACTTTGATACAGATAAATGGCCTGAGGGTGATTGCAAATCACAAGGTCAAACCACTGCTGCAACTGCCTAAAAATTTAAGAGATTAACCAATGATCTGCACCCACTCAGCCCTCACAAGAAATACCCTGCCAAAAGTCAAATGAAATGTATCCCTAAATTTAAGGTTAACTGTTCAGATGCTTTAAAACCCGATGCAAATGCAGCTTTTTTTTGTTGTTAATTACAGTGTAACTAAAACCCACAAGAACCACCGACTACACCATCGTAAAAAAACAGTACATTTCCTTTCTTGATTCTTTGCCAAGGTCACTTACACAAGGAACTGTTTATTCTGGTTTCGGACTCGATGCCAGATGAAAGTTGGCTGGGTGGAGTGTTTAGAACTCAGTCTAATATAGTTGCACAAGTCACTGATTTATCTTCTAGTTAAAAAAAGAAATCATCATTTCCCGAGCCCCCACCCTCTCCTTTCCAAGTCTTTAGTGGTTGTTCAGAGATAATGACATAATCTGATCAGGAGTGTAAAAGGCGTGGTGATTTATGACTAGATTTATGGGATTATAACTTGGTTGATTGTTAAAGAGCAGGTGTTGATGCAAACAACTGGTAATCTTTAGATATTGCTCTACATAATTATTTCTTTTTGTTGGTCGAGCAAATAGAGAGTAAATGCCACAGGACTAGGAGATGGAAAGCAAGATGCAAAGCATTGCTGGAAGAGATTCAAGGACATATTCCTGAGGTATGCAATTCTCCACAACGGCCAACCCATATTTGAAAATTCTTACCCTTTTTTCAAATCCCTCCATAGCCTCGCTCCTCCCTATCTCTGTAACTTCCTCCTGCCTTACAATCCTCCAAGATCTCTACACTGCTCCAGTTCTGGCCTCTTGCGCCTACCCAATTTTCTTTGCTCCACCTTTGGCGGTCATGCCTTTAGCTGCCTGGGTCAGAAGCTCTAGATTTCCCTCCCAAAAGTTTTCCGTCTCTCTCCTCCGATAAGATGCTCCATAAAACCAAAAGCTTTTTGTTATCTGGCCTAATATCCCGTTATGTGACTCAATGCCAAATTTTGTTTGATAATGAACCCGGGACATTTTTACTAAATTTTACAGATGCAAGTTATTGTTGTTATGGGCAATGATTGAAGAACAAGGCCAACTATTGAGTCATGCTCAGATCTTGGCAAATGATGGATTCAGTCAATGTTAAAGTTGGAGTCACTGAGGTAAATTGCCTAGTTGATAGAAGTGGTTTGCAAAGTGAATCACAGTTTGTGCTAGCTGTTTACCTCTTTTGGCTCCTTGGGCATTTCTGTGCTCATTTTTGGTGCCAATCACCTTTTCCTATTTGGCTCAGTTGGGTTTTGTTTTCTCTCTTGCTCACCTTTCGTTGCAGTGATTGAAGCTGAGAACTGAATTGAGGTCCAGGCAAGGAAAGAGACATCAGAGTAAAAAAGTTCAGTGTAAATGGCTTTAGCTCCGGGCTGAAAGCGAATTCGGCTTTGGATATCCTGTTTTACTGAGTTGTACGCAATTTCACAATTCCATCTTTGGCTGCTAGAGTGGATATGGTACCCTTTTCAAGAAATGTTCCCTGGGAGACAATTGAGGCAGGGCATTTGATTCGCCTTGGTTCATCCATGGGGTAATTTCGACATCACAGCATCTCCAATGACTCCAAGGGATTTGCCTCCATTATCCTGACTACGCCCACTCATTTGTTAATTATCCTCAGATTCTTGACATTCATCTTGATTTAACTTTCATGTTTCCTCTTCATTTCCTTCCTTTTCCAGTTCCCATGGTGATGTTACCAACCAGTCTGCAAGCTCGTTGATGGGGCAGTTGGAGTGCAGTGGAGGTTCCGCTCAGCTCACACTGCGCCAAGCTCCAAATGTGGGTGTTCCGGTTTCAGCTCTCCATGATTCCGAGAGGAAGGAGTCTGTTTATCATGCTTCCGATAGGTGTTTACTGATCTGATAAAAATTTGGAGTCAGTTATGAAAGGTTGCTCTGCACAATCAGGTCGACGTGACACCCAAACAATGTTCTACAGTTCACTTACAGTGCAGCGAACTAGTTTGCCTGAATCTTGAACGACGGCTCAGAAGAAAGCCAACTGCTGCTTGTGATACTTATATGTGAATATTTAAAGTGTTTATCTATCATTCCTTTGTCAAGTAGTTTAACCGACCCATTATTCCATTTAAAATGAATGAGGTTAGCCCCTCTCTTTCTAACTAGCGGCTATAAAAATGTCATTCAAACACTTTAACTGCTCATACCCTCCAGTGAGTGGAATTCCCTCCCTCAAACTCTCTACCTCTCTGTCCTTTTAAGACACTCCTTAAAATGTACCTCTTAGACCAAGCTTTTGGTCACTTGTTCTAATATCGTCTTATGTGGCTTTGTGTCAAATTTTGTTTGATTACACTCCTGTAAAGAACCTTCAACATTTTGAACTACATTTAAAGACACTATTAAAATGGCAGCTGTTGTTGTTTCTGTTGCTGCACACTAAATATAGCAAATAGTAAATTCTCGGCAATAACCCTTGTTAGCATTGCTGTGAGCTGAGTTCAGCTTGTGACGGGAGTTGGAATGCTACAGGTGGTCTCAGTAACTTTGGAGTAGTAAGCAGAAAGAAATCAGGCAAGAATTTCCCCTCCTTAATGCTGCCCAGTGACACCTGCTGGATATCGGATGAGGATATGATCAGGTTCGTCACTGATCCCATCCGAGGCCGGGGCAACACAGGCCCTGTCCACTCTCTCAGCTGGACGTAAAAGCTCCCACAACATGGTTCATAGAAGGGCAGGGAACCATCCTGGTCAATATTTATCCCCCAACCAACACTTAACCACCACCAACACTGGTCATTATCACATTGCTGTTTGTAGGAGCTTCCTGTGCACAAATTGACTGCTGCATTTCCTACATCACAATAGTAACTGCACTTCAAAAGTACTTGATTGGCTGTAAAGCTCTCTGGGATGTTTTGAGGTCATAAAAGGTGTCTAAGCTTGCAAATGAAGTGTGAGAACCTGGGTGAGGTAGTTTCAATTCTGTGAGTATTGTGGGATTGAACCTCAACAAGAGAGAAGGGAAGAAACATTAAAACCAACGAGAAATGGCTTTTACTGTGAAAATATTTTCTACATAAGGTTTTCATCCTTTCTCTTTTAATATAAATGATACAGCAAGAGTTCCATTGATTTGGAACAATACTATTCCACCTCATGTGATGTGAGTTGAAATGCAGTCCCAGTGGGGACGGTGAAGGTTTTCTGCCTCTGACAGCTATTATTAGTCTCTGTAGATCCAGTTCTCAGTGACATTGACTTTATGACATAACATTGCTTTGGATATGGCACTAATTGGGTGTTCTCACTCTGAGAGGTCATCCTGCTGAGAGATAATGCCTCTGGAGAGTGCAGCAATTTTCAACAAATCCTTTTTTCCTTCCCAGCTCCCTTGTCCTGAAGCCATTGACTTTCTGTAGGCCGTGAATAATAAGTAACTGCACATAAAACATTTGAAGGCCATTTCTTCATGCTAGTTATCTCCCTTCCCATTTTTCTCTAACCCCTGAAGGCAGTGACTCCTTTCTGGAGGCATTTATTCAATACTTTTATCCCTAGTGGCTATCGTCTGTGTGTGAACATTGACAGTGGGTTTCAACAGGCTATTTGACTGTGAGAGGCATCACAGACCAGCCTGATTGTTTCCTTAACCAATATCCAGGCCCACAGATTTCCAAGATGAGTCACTGGATAGCAATCCTACCCAATAACTACTGAAATCTATGGGAGTTGTCTCTTCCTGGTACCCCAAAGAGAGATTCACTAATTTAACACAAACTCTGGTGTTCCTGGGATAAGACAAGTGCATGGAACGCTAGTGGGTTGAAATTGTGTTGTGTGATTTTAGTGCAAAAATCAAAATAGTGCAGATGCTGCAAACCTGAAACAAAAACAGAAAACACTAAAAATTCTCAGCAAGTCAGGCAGCATCTATAAAGAAAGGAAAAATATTTATGCTTCTGGCATAACCCTTCATCAGAACTGTTTCATGAAAGTGATTCTGTTTTTTGTTAAAAATATTTTTAAAACAAATTTATGGTTAAGCTAAATAAATGTTGGAACGGTTTTTTAAATCAAGAGGACTGAGGGAGCCGGATTGGCAACAGTGTTGCTGTTTGTCACATGGCTCTGATTAGGCTTAGAACAGAAGCCCTGGTAACAGGGGTAGAAAAATGACAAATGCTCCTTTGATTGGACAAGCCCAGTAGTAGCAACAGAACACCTGGGCTGGGCAGAAAATAATTCACACAAGCTTTCTGGTTGTCAGTCAGTGTGTGTGTTTTACCTCCTGGAAGAAGATAAAAGTCAAGTGCTGCTGAAGTGTCAAAAAAGGAATTTGAGAATTCCAAGGAAGAACAGAAGACTACAACCCAGCTTACTTTCCAGCAATTCCCTGAAAGATCCTGTGAAGGCCAATGTTGATTCATCTTGTTTCCTGTATTTGAGAAAGGCCTGCTAAATTACTTTTCAACATTGCCTGAAGAAAACTGTTCTAAAGATCTGTGGCCTGCCTGTGTGTGCCTCAGAGGTTGGACTGTGTGCTAATTTGATACAGCTTGTCTCATCCGCTAGTATTGCACTGTCAGAGGGTCAGTAATGAGGGACTGCTGCAGTGTTGAAGGGGCAGTATTGAAGGAGTGCTGCACTGTCGGAGGCTCAGACTGAGGGCGTGCTGCACTGTTGAAGAATCAGACTGAGGGAGTGATGCATTGTCGGACGGTCAGATTGAGGAAGTGCTGCACTGTTGGTGGGTCAGGACTGAACGTGTGCTGCACTGTCGGAGGGTCAGTACTGAGGGAGTGCTACACTGTCAGAAATGCTGTCTTTTGGATGAGGCGTTAAACCTTGCTTCCCTGTGCCCTCTCTGGTGAATGTAAAAAATCCCATGGCACTATTTTGAAGAAGAGCAGGCAGGGGAGTTTTCCCAAGTGTCCTGACCAATATTTATCCCTCAACCAACATCACAAAAACAGAATATCTGACAGTATCACAATACTATTTTGGGAGCTTGCTGTGCACAAATTGGCTGCATTATAACAGTGACCTACACTTCAAGAAAATAGTTAATTGGCTGTACAGTGCTGTGGAACGCTCTAAGATTGTGAAAGGCGCTATATAAATGCAAGAACTTCCTTTCTTTACAGATGCCGCCTGACTTACTGAGATTTTCCAGCTTTTGCTATCTTAGTTATGGTAAGACGGTAACGCCAAGTACCTTTCTTTGTCTGATATTTTATTAAGGTCGCAAACCTGTTATTTTTAAACAAGTTCCTGAATGTGTTTTTACTGATATCTTTTGTCACTAATATTTACTAAGACTTGTTGCACTGTTGTTGATTCAACTTTCAAAAGATGGATGCGCCCCTTTTATACTTGATACATGCTTGTGAACACTGACATGCATCTACACGTTAGCAAACCTCTTCACTGAGTGACAATGGGCCTTTTTTTGGAATCCGAGAGGAAACATAAAGGTCAGCACATTTCCAGGAATCCAGATAACGATGACGAAGCACTCTGTAGTGGCTGTCTCAGCCAATCTGGGTGCTTCATCCTTTTTGGACTGCCCACAATGAAATCCGTACCCTATAGATACTGCAGATTGAGTGAAACAGCCATCAAAGGTTATGTAAAGGTGGTTGCCTTCTTTAGAAGCTGCTTGTTCATGGCCTCTGTTGACTTTGCTAACATCAGTTAGTATTTTTTTCCCAATAGCCTTGTTTGCTCAGCATTAGATCTATTTGTCAAAACACCCAGTAGAATCCAATAGTGTAGTAGACTTTCCAAACAGTGGGGAACATGTCCTCATCAATGGTGCCTATCACTCTGCTGATAAGTGCAGCAGATTCTGCCAAGTCCAATATTTATCCAGGCTGCTATTGGACACTCCTGGTTTGAAACAGTAAAATGCGTTGCTTGTAGACACAAGGGTATAAAGGTTGTCCAAATTTAATACCTTACTTAGAGCAAACAAGGAAAGTAGACATTTCAACTGACGAAATGTGTAATAACAAACAGTGTACTTGTTGGTGTAACTTTATTGGAGGTCATTTAGAGCAAAGAGCTGCGGCTGTCTCTGTTAATGCGTGCGGGTATCACGCGGATAAACACTCTGTACAGATTCTGCACAGTGCAAGTCAGGAGGTGCACTCTGCCCTTTGAACTTTGCCCCCAAATGTGGAACGTGTCTATGTAATTGTTAGTGACTGATGCAATTGGAATGGGGGGAGGGGGAGGGGAGGATAGTGTTAGTGCGGGTATATACCTGCCTTTTCCCCATGACCTGTTCGTCAAGGTCAAGTCAATTTCAGATATTTGGGCTCTGACTAGATTAGGACTAATTCCTGGGAGTTTCATCACATGACCTCCTGCCTCTAACTGCCCCGCCTACTCAAACACCTTTCCCCCCCCCCCCCAACCCCCAACCCCTGATCTCCAATTTGTTTTTAACAAATAAACAAAAGTGTTTCCAGAAAATTAAAAAAAGACACTGAATTCTTTTATGCTCCAGTGATTTTTCTTCCTGGAATCTTTGCTCACAGCCATGTGCTGGAGATTAATCTTTAATTTCTAGAGACTCCAGGGCAATCCTGGAGAGTTGGTAACCCCATAGGTAGTTTAGCTGAATAAACAACAACAACAAATTCCATTTACATAGCATCCTTAATGTGGTAAAACGTCCCAGGTGCATCACAGGAGTGATCTTACTTCCACAAATGGCAATTGATGCTAGATCAATTGTTAATTTTAACTCTGAGATTGATAGATATTTGTTAATCAAAGGTATTAAGGGACATGGAGTTAGGTTGCAGATTAACCATGATCTCATTGAATGGTGGAACAGGCTCGAGGGGCTGAATGGCCTCCTCACGTTCCTATATTCCTCAGGAAACAAACATGTGACACAGAGTCACACAAGGACAGATTATCCTAGAGGCATACAGCACTGAAACAGGCCCTTTGAGTATGTGCTGACCAACAACCACCCATTTATGCTAATCCTACATTAATCCCATATTCTCCTACCACCTACCTACACTAGGGGCAATTTACAAAGGTCAATTTACCTATCAACCTGCAAGTCTTTGGCTGTGGGAGGAAACCGGAGCACCCGGAGAAAACCCACGCAGACACAGGGAGAACTTGCAAACTTCGCACAGGCAGTACCCAGAATCGAACCCAGGTCGCTGGAGCTGTGAGGCTGTGGGGCTAAACACTGCACCACTGTGCTGCCCTTTTTTCTAATGTCCCTTTCCCATCCCCTAATACCATTTACATTAATTCTTTGCCCTTCCCCCGCCCCCCCCCCAAACACTTACCTTTTAAATGTGGCCCTCAGACTGTCAAATTATCAAATATTTTGTCAAAGAGGTAGGTTTTAAGGAGCATCTGAAAGGAGGAGAAAGTGAGAGGGAGGAGAGAGTGATAGGGAGAAGAGAGTGATAGGGAGAAGAGAGTGATAGGGAGGTGGAGAGGTTCAAAAAGGAAATTCCAAAACTTAGGACCAAGACAGCTGAAGGCACAGCTGCCAATGGTGAACAACTAAAATTGGAAATCCGCAGAGATCTTTGAGGGTTATTGAGTTGGAGGAGATTACAGATATTGGGAGGGGTGAGGCAGTTGGGGGAATTTTAAAGTCAAGGCAATGCCGGACTGGGAGCCAATGTAGGTCAGTGAGCACAGGGGTGATGGGTCAATGGGACTCAGTGTGAGTTAGGAGGCTAAGTAATTGAGTCACATGGACCGGGAAAGTCCCAGGTTGGATCCGGTGTCAGTGATCTCAGCTGGAGCGCTAGTAGGATTGTCACAGTTGGCCTCGGTTCCCTGTGTTAGGAAGGGGGATATCAGCCAGGAATTGCTGCTATCTATCGCCATCCAGTGATCCTTACAAAAAGAGAATGGATGTGGAAGGCAGTGAGGACATGATCAGAGTCAGTTGTGATTGGATTGCTTGCGGCCTCTCAGTGTGTGTATTTACATCTGATACATGAAGTATTGGAGAGTGGCTGCAACCCAGGGAATCATACTCTCACTCAATACCTTCGTCACAGGAAGGGGAGAGGGCAGAGTCGATGTACAGCTGTTAGATTTTCCTTTGAAGAAGAGCAAGGGAGTTCTCCCCACTGTCCTCACCAATATTTATCCCTCTACCAACATCACTAAAAAGATTACCTGGTCATTATCACATTGCAGTCTCTGGGAGCTTGCTGTGCAAAAATTGACTGCCACATTTCCTACATTACAACAGTGATTACACTCCAAAAGTACATCATTAGCTGTAAAGTGATTTGGGATAACCTGATGTCATGTATGGTGCTTTATAAATGCAAGTCTTTCTTCTTGATAGTCAGTGCTTGCTGTTGCAAAGTGATTATGTGCAGATGCTGGGATAGGGTTTGGGTCTGATGTGTCTGTTTCATGGGTAAATAGGCTGGGGACTCAAGTTAGATTCAGTCAGAAGTAGAATGGCCATATGCTGAGGTAGTGAAGGCTGATTGATGTCTATGGGACCTACCCCAGTGTTGTGTACGACAGTTGTTCTCAAACTGGGTTCCACGGACCTCTGGGAGTCTGTGGAGACTTTCTGGCGGTGGGGGGGGAGATGTCGGTGAAATGATGTGAAGTGGGAGACAGCAGTGGAGTACAGCCACCACATGTCCAGAGCAGAGTGGGCTGGTATCTCTCCAGGTGGGGAGTGTGCAAGGATAGACACTGCAGTGAGAAGCAGGCACACTTATCTCACTAAAATAAAAACAAGAAATGCTGGAACCACTCAACAGGTCTGGCAGCATCTGTGGAGAGAGAAGCAGAGTTAACGTTTCGGGTCAGTGACCCTTCTTCGGAACTAGCAAATATTAGAAATGTTATAAGCAAGTGAGCTGGGGGTGGGGCAAGCGATAACAAAGGAGAAGGTGTAGATTGGACAAGGCCACATAGCTGACCAAGAGGTCATGGAGCAAAGGCAAACAATATGTTAATGGTGTGTTGAAAGACAAAGCATTAGTACAGATAGGGTGTTAATGGACTGAAGATTGAGCAGCAGCAAGTACAAACATGAAAAAAAACAGTGGTAAGCAAACTGAACAAACTAAGATGAAATGAAATAAACAAAAGAAAAAAAATTGTAAAAAATGTAAAAAAGAAAAAATCACTAAAAATAAAAGTAAAATGAGGGGCCCGTCATGCTCTGAAATTATTGAACTCAATGTTCAGTCCGGTAGGCTGTAGTGTGCCTAATCGGTAAATGAGATGCTGTTCCTCGAGCTTGCGTTGATGTTCAGTGGAACACTGCAGCAATCCCAGGACAGAGATGTGAGCATGAGAGCAGGGGGGAGTGTTGAAATGGCAAGCAACCGGAGGCTCAGGGTCCTGCTTGCGGACTGTGTTCCGCAAAGCGGTCACCCAGTCTGCGTTTGGTCTCCCCAAAGTAGAGGAGACCACATTGTGAGCAGCGAATACAGTATACTACATTGAAAGAAGTACAAGTAAATCGCTGCTTCACCTGTAAGGAGTGTTTGGGGCCTGAAATAGTGAGGAGAGAGGAGGTAAATGGGCAGGCATTACACCTCCTGCGATTGCAGGGGAAAGGTGCCATGGGATGGGGACGAGGTGGTGGGGGTAATGGAGGAGTGGATCAGGGTATCGCGGAGGGAACAATCCCTTCGGAATGCTGACAGGGGAAGGGAGGGGAAGATGCGTTTGGTCGTGGCATCACGCTGGAGGTGGCGGAAATGGCGGAGGATGATCCTTTGGATATGGAGGCTGATGGGGTGGAAAGTGAGGACATGGGGAACCCTGTCATGGTTCTGGGAGGGAGGGGAAGGGGTGAGGGTAGAGGTGTGGGAAATGGGCCGGACACGGTTGAGGGCCCTGTCAACCACAGTGGGGGGAAATCCTCGGTTGAGGAAAAAGGTCATATCAGAAGAGCCGTCATGGAAGGTAGCATCATCAGAGCAGATGCGTCGGAGACGGAGAAACTGGGAGAATGGAATGGAGTCCTTACAGGAGGTAGGGTGTGAAGAAGTGTAGTCCAGGTAGCTGTGGGAGTCAGTGGGCTTATAATGGATATTAGTAGCTGATATCTGTCAGTAAATACATGTTTTTTATAGGCTTTATTAGAACACTCTTTACAAGCAGCATTTTCATATTTTGAATATTATATAGCAATATAATTTAGATTCGGGGGGTGGGGGTGGAGGCTGTGATTATTGATCCATTTGAAAAAGGGTCCTTCAACCAAAAGAGTTTGAGAACTGCTGGTTACTAATGAAAGGCAATGGCCTTTATGTTGGGAGTCAATTAATCAAAGGGAATCGTCAGTTTATTTGCTAATCAACCCTAGCACTTGAACATTTTGTACCTAGATGGGCAAATCCATTGACAAACTGACCCGTGTAGAATTTCACAAGCGTCTCTCACCAGATTCGCAAACAGTCTGGTGGAGCACAACAATCAAGGCTGACACTCCCAGTACAGTACTGAGGGAGCGCTGCACTGTCAGAGGTGCTGTCTTTTGGATGAGATGTTAAACCGAGGCTCTGTTTGCCCTGTGGAGGTAAACAATCCCACGGCAGTATTTGAGGAAGAGCAAGGGTGTTCTCCCTGGGGTCCTGATCTAATATTTATCGCTCAGCAACATCACCAAAACAGATTATCTGTTAAATGCCACATTGCTGCTTATGGAGGCTTGCTCTGCGCAATGTTGCAACTTGTAACATTTGGGCGGATTTTGCTTTCCGCTGTTGGGTGGAGGGTCCTGCTCTGATCCAACCTCCTGATGATGCCAGTGGGGTCCTGAACCAATTTTCTGGTTCAGCCTGATTCTAAGAGAGTCAGAAATCCATCAGTGCTGCATGAGCACTGACAGACAGGAGCAAGGTGGGGAAAGAGATGTGCTGTCGATCTGTACATAGACTTTCAAAAGGCATTTGATACAATACCACACAACAGACTTGTGAGCAAACTTGTAGCTCACAGAATAAAAGGGACGGTAGCAACATGGATACGAAATTGGCTGAGTGACAGGAAGCAAAGAGTAATGGTTAATGGATGTTCTTCGGGTTGGAGGAAGGTTTGTAGTGGAGCTCCCCAGGGATCAGTGTTGGGACCCTTGCTCTTCCTCATATATATTAATGACCCAGACCTTGGTGTACAGGGCACAATTTCAAAGTTTGCAGGTGATATGAAACTTGGAAGTATTGTGAACTGTGAGGAGGATAGTGTGGAACTTCAAAAGGACATAGACAAGTTGGTGGAATGGGCAGACAGGTGGCAGATGAAGTTCAATGCAGAGAAATGCGAGGTGATTCATTTTAGTAGGAAGAACATGGAGAGACAATATAGAATAAAGGGTACAATTCTAAAGGGGGTGCAGGAGCAGACGGACCTGGGTGTATATGTGCTAAAGTCATTGAAGGTGGCAGGACAGGTTGAGAGAGCTGTTAATAAAGCATACAGTATTCTGGGCTTTATTAATAGGGGCAGAGAGTACAAGAGCAAGGAGGTTATGTTGAACTTGTACAAAACACTAGTTCAGCCTCAGCTGGAGTTTTGCGTCTAGTTCTGGGCGTCACACTTGAGGAAAGATGTGAGGGCATTGGAGAGAGTACAGAAAAGATTCACAAGAATGGTTCTGGGATGAGGAATTTCAGTTATGAAGATAGATTGGAGAAGTTAGGACAGTTTTCCTTGGAGAAGAGAAGGCTGAGCGGTGATTTGATAGAGGTATTCAAAATCATGAGGGGTCTGGACAGAGTAGATAGAGAGAAACTGCTCCCACTTGTGAAAGGATCGAGAACGAGAGGGCAGATTTAAAGTAATGGGTAAGAGAAGCAAAAGTGACATGAGGAAAACCTTTCTCATGCAGCGAGTGGTTAAGGTCTGGAATGCGCTGCATGAGAGTGTGGTGGAGGCAGGTTCAATTGAAGCATTCAAAAGGGAATTAGACAGTTATGTGAAAAGGAAGAACTTGCAGGGTTATGGGGAAAAGGCAGGGGAATGGAACTGAGGGAGTTGCTCTTTCAGAGAGCTGGTACGGACATGATGGGCTGAATGGCCTCCTTCTGCACTGTAACAATGCCGTGATTCTGTGAGATGGGGGTGGGGGGTTCCGGGGGTGGGGTGGGGTGGGGTGGTGGAGGTTGTAGCAAATCTTTCAGCTCCTCTGCACAGGCAAAGTGGATGTTTCTTATTAAAGAAGTTGGGGGGTGGGGGAGGGGAGGGGGCATGGTGTGTTTGTGTTGAGGGGCAAAAAACAAAGGCTCCAGCAATGAGCAGGAAAGTTCATTGCTCTTTCTGGCCCAACAAAGATCCTGTAAAAAGGTTGATGTAGAAAGCTATGGAGTGCTCCCTTTAAGAAGGATTGCTGGTTTGGTTGCTCTACACACATTCCACTGGGGTGATTGGTCTAATGAAAGACAAGAATGCATCGGAGACCCTGATTTAAATATACTAACGAAGGCTCTCCGCCCTTTTTGGCCAGTCGGCTCTGCATAATTCGAGACCCGCTTCTAAAAGATGCATTGCAAACCGCAGGTAGCGAGGGAGCAATAGGGTTTCCTCCTTCCATTACCCGCCCATTCCCACTGAAAAGACAGACGTTGGTGAGGCAAAAATCAGCCCCAATATTTTTCAACATGTTCTAGCACTCCAATGTGTTCCATTCTCTACAGCGGCTAAGAAAGACTTGCATTTACATAGCACTGTTGACAACCACAGGATGTCTCAAAGTTCTTTGCAGCCAATGTAGTCACTATTGTAATGTAGGAAACACAGCAGCCAATTTACACACAGCAAGATCCCACATTCAGCAATGTGATAATGACCAGATAAGCTGTTTTTATATGTTGGTTGAAGGATAAATATTGGGTGAACTACCCGCACTTCCTTAAAAATAGTGCTGTGAGACCTCTTACATCCACCAGACAGGGCTTCACTCATCTGAAAGACAGCACCTCTGACAGTGTGACACTTCCTCAGTACTGCAGTGGGACTGGCAGCCTAGATTTTGGACTCCAGTCTTGAAGTAAGATTTGATTCACATTGCCATCCAACTCAGAGGTAAGAGTGCTCCCTGCTGAGACACATCTGACACCTCACAGCACTGGCTGTACGAAATTTGGATTTTCAATGTGGATTAGGTCTTGATTGTCCAGACATCATGTGGAGCCACCATGACACTGTAGAAACCTACCCTATCTGAAGAAGTGCAGGAATCAGAATCTGACACTGTTGGTTTTGATGGAATGTTTCCTGGCTCCGGAATCACAGAAAGAAAATCCCGATTGCTATTTTCTCTTCCAAGTATATCCCTGATTTCTCATTTTACTGAGCCTTTAGACAGATGGGTCTGTTACTGCTAGGAAATCTCATGAGTCCAAAGTGTTGAGTTTGGTGCCTCCAAATCTCCTTGCAGCCACTTTCTTTCACCTCTCCCTTCAGGATCTCCTTTCCCAAATATTGGCAGGTACATCCGCGGCAAATATCACACTCAACACATTACTCAGCTGCTTTCACTGGTGAAACTGCACAGTATTTTGGCTTCGTTTACTGCCTGAAGCATTCAATGGTCCAATGTTAGGGAAACTTGTTATGCTTGGATGGGAATGTTGTATTCTAGTGTTGTCCTTGGATAAGATTTTCTCGGAGCGAAAGGGGAACAGTTTTGGGAAGATGTAATTCTATCCATCTATTAAAAATGTCAATCACTGGTGTTGACTGGTACAGAATGTGTCCCAAACACCCTGTTTACATTGAGATGCTTTTCCTTGGATTTAGCATGTATACACTGCATTCCCATGCATCCCAGATACTGTGTGCCTATGTACCCATCGCTGTGTGCCTGTGTACCTGTTACCTGTGTGCTCATGTGCCTGTTGTCTTTGTACCCATTGCTGTTTGCCTGTGTACCTGTTATCTTTGTGCTCATGTACCTTTATCTGTGTGCCTATGTACCTGTTACCTGTGTGCTCATGTACCTTTATCTGTGTGCCTATGTACCTGTTACCTGTGTGTTCATGTACCTTTATCTGTGTGCCTGTGTACCTGTTACCTGTGTGCTCATGTACCTTTATCTGTGTGCCTGTGTAACTGTTACCTGTGTGCTCATGTACCTTTATCTGTGTGCCTGTGTACCTGTTACCTGTGTGCTCATGTACCTTTATCTGTGTGCCTGTGTACCTGTTACCTGTGTGCTCATGTACCTTTATCTGTGTGCCTGTGTACCTGTTACCTGTGTGCTCATGTACCTTTATCTGTGTGCCTGTGTACCTGTTATCTTTGTGTTCATGTACCTTTATCTGTGTGCCTGTGTACCTGTTACCTGTGTGCTCATGTACCTTTATCTGTGTGCCTGTGTACCTGTTACCTGTGTGCTCATGTACCTTTATCTGTGTGCCTGTGTAACTGTTGCCTGTGTGCTCATGTACCTTTATCTGTGTGCCATTGTACCTGTTATCTTTGTGTTCATGTACCTTTATCTGTGTGCCTGTGTACCTGTTATCTTTGTGCTCATGTACCTTTATCTGTGTGCCTGTGTACCTGTTATCTTTGTGCTCATGTACCTTTATCTGTGTGCCTGTGTACCTGTTACCTTTGTGTTCATGTACCTGTCATCTTTGTAGCCGGTTTGAGTGACATTCCGAAAACATAAATCCCATCCTTGAAAAGTGTCTTTTATGTTGTTAAATACCAGCCCTAATTAATGAGGAAACGTGGCAATGTTTTGAACCTCACGGAGAGGTTGAAGGCTAGCTCCTGTTTTTGTGAGGCTGATGGCAGAGCAGAGCAAATCATCCAGCAACGTGTGGCAATTTGCAATTCACACTGTACCTCTTCTCCACCATAAATTGCTGGAAGATTTACTCACCGATTACAGCGAGCACCATTAAACTCACCATGATTTTGGCAACAGATCCCAAGCCAATGTCCACACTATGGGCTGGATTTTCCTGGCCCCTTGGCGACGGGGTTGGAGGCCGGGAAGGTGGTGAGGGGGAGGGTGGGGAAATAGCAGGGAGCCACGTCGGGACTTTCTGAGGGGCAGGCTGGGAACAGGGTCAGCTGCCCACTTCATGGAGGCGGGCAGCCAATGAGGCCAATTAAGGCCCCACTAAGGGGCCATTTTGCAATGGCGATGGTATTTTACCAACATCAGGGTGGCCCCTTGCCATGTACTGAGGGCACAAGCTCCATCAAGGCAGCCTCCTGGCAGCAGGCCAGCGGAGCTGGAGGCTCCATGCCCCAATGACGTGGCTGCAGGGCTGAGAGGCCGCAGCCCCCGTCCGTGATTAGGCCTGCGGAGGGAATTCCCCTCCATCCTGATGTCCCTAACCAGCTCTGGGAATTTTCACTGCAGCCCTTCTGTGTTGGCCAGTGAAGGCGCATCCACGTTGAGGCACCCTCGCAGTCCCTGACCTCCCCCATTAGCGTCCACCTGTCTCTGTGGGACTGCTGAGGCTTCAGAGCTGCAGGCCCTCTGATTGGGCCACACGTAGTCTTTAACTGGAAGAGCGCACCGCCGGTCTCACTGCTGGCGTTTGAAGGCGCATCACGTTGATTCACAAAATGAAACTGCTGTAAAGCTTCAGCAGAATCAGCGCCACGTGGGCTAGGGAGGTGAGGTGTACAGGTCCTTGCTTTCGGCGTTCTCATGTCTGATATTGCTAGCCCTTTGCACTCATTCTGTGTTATGAGCCATAGTAAAGACTGTTTAATTTATCTGGTTGCCCTGAGTGATGACTTTAATGATCATTAAACCAGTTATAGCTTATGATTAATTACAACAGTATCTGCTTTCATTACACCACAGGCTATTAATTGAATGATGGATGCAGTGCTTGTTTTCGATCAATTCAGACAGCACCTTTCACTGAAGGCTCAATGGTACAAAATTCTTTAGCAAAACCATGTGGACATTTTCAGAAAATGAAACATAACTGGGGTTCTGCCTCTGTTTTATGCCAAATTACCTGCCCCCCCCCTCCAAAAAAATGAAAGGCACCCAAGCCAATCAATTGGTCATTCATCTCTTTACTGCTTGTGGGATCTTGCTGTGCACAAATGGTTGCTGCGTTACCCTACATGGCAATACTTTGAGATACTTTCAATCGTCTAGCCCACGATTCTTCCTCCTGATGTGAGCTCCATTTAATTGCTGTTCCAGGCTAGGAGCTGAGATCGCTGAATTGCACCTGTATTCTCAACTCTCACCTCTAGTGCCATCTCTCATCCGCACTCCTCCACAGGAGAGGAGCCACCTCAACAATAGGGTCTGAATAATGACCCCATAGTGGAACCTGTAACTGTCAAAGACATGCTAACAGCAGGACTTTCTGTACTCAGAGTGTCAGTGCTGGCTCTCAGAGTTCATGTTAGTAAAAGCACCTCGCTTATCCTGTGACAGGATGTACAGAGCAAGGGTACACGCTCTCACTCTCACTTTATGCATCACAGAAGCATCAAACATGCAGTCAACATTTTTAAAAGTTGCATTTCGGGGTAAAAGTTGAACCCACATGCTCTATGCTATATCTTCTAGGCATTTGCTACCTCAAGACTCGACTATTCCAATGTCATCCTGGCTAGCCTCCCATCTTACACCCTTTGTGAACTTGAGCTCATCCAAAACTCTACTGTCCATCTCCTAACTTGCAGCAAATCTCACTCATCCTTCACTCCGGAGTTTGTTGACCTACATTGGTTCCTGATCTAGCAATGCCTCGATTTTAACCTTGTGTTCAAATCCCTCCAAGTCCTCAACCCTTCCCTATCTCTGTAACCTCCTCCAGCCCTAAACCATCCGAGATCTCTGCGGTCCTCCAAAACTGGCTTCGTGCGCATCCCCGATTTTAATTACTCCACTATTGGCAGCTGTACCTGGGCCCTAAGCTCTGCAATTGTCTCCTTAAACCTCTGGACATCCACCGTGCTCTCCTCCTTTAAGACGCTCCTTAAAACCAACCTCTTTGGCCAAGCTTTTTGTCACCTATCCTAATATTTCTTTATGTGGCTCAGTATCAAATTTTGTTTGATAACACTCCTGTGAAGCTCATTGGGTCAGTTTATGATGTTAGAGATGCTACATAAAGACACGTTGTTGTTGTAGAGGGGCAGAAAAATGATTTTTATTAATACTATGATTGCATGAACGTAGCAGGTGATGCCGCACAATATTTACTCCAATAATGGACTTCAGAAGTGTTAATTGACAATGTTTTGAATGAGATCCAAATACAATATACACAGCACTGAACAGAAAGTGGTGCTGATTGAACACGGTGTGAGTGATTGTGGACCTGTAATTACAGATTGTTACTGTACATTATTCATACAAGTCTAGCAACATATTCCTTCCACGGTGCTGAAACAGCTGAGCTACTCACACTGTGAATTACAGTTGTAAATGACTTCTGATCACAGTTATTGAAATTGTAGGAGTGCGAGAAAGAAAGACTTGCATTTCTATAGCACCTTTCACGGTCTCAGGACATCCCAATGAAATACTTTTTGAAGTGCAGTTACTGTTCTAATGTAGGAAAAGTGGCAGCTAATTTGTGCACAGCAAGCTCCCACAAACAGCGATAAGACATTTTAGTGATGTTGGTTGATGGATAAATGTTGGTCAGGATGCTGGGGAGAACTGTCTGTTCTTCTTTGAAGTAATGCCACGGGATCTTTTACATCCACCTTAGAGAACAGGCGGGGTCTCATCTGAAAGACGGCACCTCCAACAGTATAGCACTCCCTCAGTACTGCGCTGGCAGTATCAGCCTGGATTATGTGCTCAAGACTCTGGAGTGAGTCTTGAACCCAAGATCTTTGGAAAATAAATGCAAGTTCTGTCTTAGTGCATGGGCTGCATGTTGATGTTTTATTTTACTTGTTAACTGCTTGTTCAGCAGCATTTAATGTCTAACACACTGAGCACCATTAATCGCACTTAAGGGGGTTAACAAGTGATTGGTTAGGCAGACTGCTGCCTGCTTCCTACAATGTGCAATGAGTGACTCTGTCTGTTCCTGTGAATGTGCTAAAAAAATAGGAACAGGAATTAACTCTTGTTTAAAGTCTGATTAGTGCTAAAAGCAAATTAAGGTCCCCTTGGGATAAGAATTTCATTTGTTTGCATGTTCAGCCGCATTGCAGATGCCATTCTGAAGGTTTTCTCCAGTGTTTTAAGCAACAACAACATGCATTTCTATAGCACTTTAAACTTAGCAAAACGTTTCAAGGAGCTTCACAGGAGCGTTAATCAGGCAGAAGTTGAGACTGAACTACAAAAGGAGATATTAGTACAGTTGGCCTAAAGCTTGGCCAAAGAGGGAGGTTGTAAGGGGCTTAGAGGAGGAGGGGTAGAGAGGTCTGGGGCGGGGGAGGTTAGGACTTAGATGGCTGGAAACACGGCTGCTAAAGGTGGGGGCCAATGGAAATTGGGTAAATGCATTGTTTTAGAATGTATTAGCAACGTCACCAGATCTCTGGTGAATAGAATCACGGAGTCATTTACAGCACTGAAGGAGGTCATTTGGCCCATTGAGTCTATGCCAGCTCTCCATGGAGCTCTCCAGTCAGTCCCACACCCCCGCTCGATCCCCGCAGCCCTGAAAGTTTATTTCCTTCAAGTGCCCAATCAATTTCCTTCTATTATCAAAACAGGTAAAACAGTCACAGACCTGAATCATTAACCCTGTTTCTCTCTTCACAGATGCTGCCAGACCTGCTGAGTATTTCCAGCATTTTCTGTTTTTATTTCAGATTTCCAGCATCCGCAGTATTTTGCTTTTATTTTCTTTTGATGTCATTGATCGTCTCCACTTCCACCATCCTTGTGGGCAGTGAGTTCCAGGTCATTACCACCCGCTGTGTAAAGAAAGTTCTTTCTCACATTCCCCCTGTATCTCTTTCCCAAAACCTTCAACCTGTGTCCCCTAGTCCTTATACCATCAGTTAATGAGAACAGTTTTTCCTTGTCTAGTTTATCTAAGACCATTGCTAGGACCACTGCTATTTTTTGCTATATATATATAAACATTCACAAATGCATTTACAATCCTCCTACACCAGACACTGCATCTCACCTACACCTTGGACACTAGGGGGTGCTGCTGCCTATAGGAAGACACACTGTGACACAGAATGAGCAGGTTTTGCGTTTCCACTCCGAGCTCACCTGGCTGGACCATGTAACATATTGTCTGTGTGCTATTAGTAAAGAATGAGGATAGTAGACCTTGGGTCAAAGTAACAAGAGTTTATTTATAGGGGTCTTATCTCTAAGGCATCTACATTAACACTGAGCAGCACAAGGTTCAGACTCGTGACATCACATCCTGTGATGGTGCTTAAGGTCCATATACATAATCTACCCAGCAACAGCTTATGTACATTTTACTAGATCTCCCCCCCAAGCCTCTGACTTCATTCATCAGGTCTGTAATGCTGTGGGGTTCTCACGGCTCTGCCATAGCATGTTCTTCTTTCACTTGTTTGGGGTATTGAGTCTTTCAGTTCTTCTTCCTCGCTTTCCTGTGTGTGAATGGAACTACTGGATGACTCAAGTTCTCTGTTTTCACTGTTGTCCGGGCGATCTGTTGTTGTTTGTACCAGCTCTCTCTGCTAGCTGATTCTCTTGATTTTTCTCCATTTGTTCTGGATGGCATCATCTCTCTGTGAGAGGAAGGTGAACCATAACTGTCCCTTTCACGTGAGGGAGGTCCTCTTGAGCCACTTCCTCTTCCTCCCATTCCTCCACTTCACATTGGCCTTGAAGGAAGGGGCCTTTTAATGGTGGTACATTCCTCTTAAGGCAGCACTGTTCTTTCTCCTGAATCCACTCACCATGCCTACCTTTTTGAGGGGGAACTCATTCCTCCTTGAATCCTCCTAGGAGGACCATGGCTTCTAGTAGCTTGCTGTACTTTAATGGGTTTTCCATCCAAAGGCTTCCCGTTCATATCCCTGGCTGTATCCCTCGCATCTCCTGGACTTTCAAAAGTAATAAAAGCAAAATCCCTTCACTTATTTGTTTCACGATCTATCATCAGCAGAACTTCTACTACCTTTCCATATTTGTCAAACACTGCTTCAAGTGTGTTTTCATTTGTTTCAGTTTTCAGACTATTAATGAAGAGTTTTCCAGGACGGTCTGCTTCCACCCTGCATAACATCTCTAAGATTAGGCACACTTTCTTAATGAGTAGTGAACAGGCTTGGTTCCTTATAACATATAGGGTTTCCGGAATGGTGTTATTTCTGTGTGTTAAGCTTGTCTGTATTTCTCCTAAAACCTTCAGCTGAATCCCGCCTGGCCTGTATAATTTCTTGCTGGTTTTCCTCAGCCTTTCCTTCCTCAGATCGGACAGAAACTGCTGCTCCTGTATCTATCTTGAAGTTGGTTTTATTTCCCCCCACTAAGATCTGCTTCCCAGAAATTTTCATTTTTCTATTGCCCTTCCCCAAGAAAGGGAGCACTGTTTGTTTGTTCCTCCATTAGTTCCTTCGTTTTTTTTTTACCAGCCTGCAGTGTTTGTTTTCTGCTGTGACAGATCTGCTGAAAGTGGTCCCTTTTCTTGCACCGAGAACATTCAGCTTCCCGGGCTGGGCAATTTTCCCACTGGTGCCTCTCCCGGCCACACCTTCTCAACTGATTCTAGAATTTTCGAGGCTGGACTCCCTCGATCTCCCCGAACTAACAGTCGATTAAATTTTCATACCTCTGCCTGCCTGTTCAACAGAATTACTTTTTTCAAAGTCAAATCCTCTTTTGACCGAGGCTGGTCTGACAGCGCTTCGTCTATGACCCTGCCTACTATCCTGTCCCGAATCAGTTCGTCTCCCAAGTTCCTGTAATCACAGTCCTCAGCTACTTTATACAGATCATTAATTAATCAATCAATACTTTCACCATCTTTTTGGGTGAGTTGTTGAACTTTGCGCTTTCAACGATAACATTCTTTCTGATCTGAAAATATCCCTCTAATGCCTTTAGTACTTCTCCATACGGGATTTCCTTTTCATCAATCCCCAGGATAATCAGAATGTCGTCCGCACTGTCTCCCATGGCATAAAGTAAAACATTGACCTGCTCCCTGTCTGGTCTTGACATTACACCTGACGTGGAATGGTACCTGTCAAATCTTCGAATCCATCCCTGCCACACTTCAACCTGGTTGGGCCTCACCGCACACTCGAAGCTCTCTGGTAACGGTATCGACTTTTCCATGCTTCTCTTCGATGTTTTCGAGCTCTTCTGTTTTTAACGCTACAGAAGTAATTTTTACCACTGCCACCATATACTATATTGTCAGTGTGCTGTTGGTATTAAGTGAGGATAGTAGACTTTGGGTTAAAGTTGTTGCGTTGTTGGCTTTGTATTAGTAACGTTGTAGGCCGATCTCGAGAAAGTCTTAGACTCTGGTAAAGGTTAACTAACAACCTGTAAATAAACTTCTGTTACTTTTGTAATACAAGGATGTAAAGGGCTAATAATACTGAAGACAGTGCAAGAGACCCCTCCCACTGTACGAGCGATGCCGTAACAGTTACATGAGTTAGGCTTGTGAAGAAGAAGGTATAGTAGCACAAAGGATGCTAGCTTAGGTGGCTTGCTGAGACTGCGTACAGTGACTGAGTTGTCTACTGGCACTTAAAAAAGGCTGAGGGATGACCTGAAAGAGGTCTTTAAGATTATGACAGGGTTTTACAGAGTAGACATAGAGAAGATGTTTCCACCTGTGGGGGAGATCAAAACACAGGGCCATAAATATAAGATAGTCACTAATAAATTCAAAAGGGAATTCAGGAGAAACTTCTTTACCCAGAGAGTGAGGAGAATTTGGAACTTGCTACCATAGGGAGTAGTTGATGCAATTAACACAAATGCATTTAAGGAGAAGCTAGATAAACACATGAGGAAGAAAGGAATATAAGGATATGTTGATAGGGTGAGATGAAGTAGTGTGGGAGGACATTGACATGGAATTTAAACACCGCCATGGACCAAATTGCCTGTTTCTGTGCTGTGCATTCAATATCATTTATAAATGGGTGTTACCATGTTACTGTGGAGTATATTACATACCTCATTTTCATTTTACCTGTAAGTAGTCAGCTGGCTGAAAATAAAATGGCAATCAAAAAAGATTTTGTGAAACCATTTTGAATGAGTTGACTAGTTGGTCTTCCATGAGGGTACGCGAGTGTACTGCTTACATTATCCAGAACCCTACATTAATAATCAGAGAACAGCTTCAAATCCCACCCTGGCAGGGAAGTGGGCGTCCCTGGCAAGGGCAGCACTTTTTTATTTGTTTAGTGGGATGTGAGCGTCACTGGCAAGGCCAGCATTTGTTGCCCATCCTTAATTGCCCTTGAGAAGTTGGTGATGAGCTGTCTTCTTGAACCGCTGCAGTCCATGTGTTGTAGGTACACCCATAGTGTTGTTAGGCAGGGAGTTCCAGAATTTTGACCGGGTTACAGTTAAGGAATGGTGATAAAGTTCCGAGTCAGGATGGTGTGTGACTTGGATGGGAGCTTGCAGGTGGTGGTGTTCCCATGCATCTGCTGCCCTTCTAGGTGGTAGAGGTCGCAAGTTTGGAAGATGCTTTTGAAGGAGGCTTGATGGGTTGCTGTAGTGCATCTTATAGATGGTACCCACTGCTGCCACTGTGCATCGATGGTAGAGGGAGTGAATGCTTGTGGATGGGGTGCCAATCAAGTCGGCTGCTTTATCCTGGATGGTGTTGAGCTTCCTGAGTGTTGTTGGAGCCGCACTCATCCAGGCAAGTGGAGAGTATTCCATCACACTCCTGACTTGTGCCTTGTAGATTGTGTACAGGCATTGGAAGTCAGGAGGTGAGTTAATCATCACAGAATTCCCAGCATCTGACCTGCTCTTGTAGCCACAGTATTTATATGGCTGGTCCAGTTCAGTTTCTGGTCAATGGTAACCCCCAGGATGTTGATAGTGGGGATTCAACGATAGCAACGCCTTTTGAATGTCAAGGGGAGATGGTTAAATTTTCTCTTGTTGGAGATGGTCATTGCCTGGCACTTGTGTGGTGCGAATGTAACTTGCCACTTATCAGCCCAAGCCTGGATATTGTCCAGGTCTTGCTGCATATGGACACGGACTGCTTCAGTATCTAAGGAGTTGTGAATGGTGCTGAGCATCATACAGTCATGAGTGAACATCCCCACTTCTTACCTTATGATGGAGAGAAGGTCATTGATGAAGCAGCTGAAGATGGTTGGGCCTAGGACACTACTCTGAGGAACTCCTGCAGTGATGTCCTGGGGTTGAGATGATTGGCCTCCAACAACCACAACCATCTTCCTTTATGCTAGGTGTGACTCCAATCAGTGGAGAGTTTTCCCCTCATTCTCATTGACTTCAGTTTGTCTAGGGCTTCTTGATGCCATACTCAGTCAAATACTGCCTTAATATCAAGGGCAATCACTCTCACCTCACCTCTGGAGTTCAGTTCTTTTGTTCTTGTTTAAATGAAGGCTGTAATGACGTGAGGAGCCGAACGGCCCTGGCAGAACCCAAACTGAGCATCAGTGAACAGGTTATTGCTGTTTAAGTAATGCTTGATAGCACTGTTGATGACACCTTCTATCTCCTGAGAAGGTGATGGTGGGCCTACTGCTTCAATGGCTGCATTTGTAGCAGTTTGATACAACCAATTAGCTTATGGGAGCACTTCAGAAGGTAGTTAAACATTGACCACATTGTGTGGGACTGGAGTCACATATATATGTCAGGCCAGATAAAGGATTCCTTTGCAAGAGGCTATCAGTGAAGCAGTTGGGTTTTCTTTGCAAGCCAAACTCAAATTCTCCAATTGCCTATGGTGGGATTATGAACTCATATGCATCTGGGTTGTTAGTCGAGGCCTACTGGATTGCTGGAGCAGTGGCACAGTTTGCTTGCTGCTGTCCCATAGCTGAGTGTGCTGGAGTATTGTCACAGGGTGTAGCTGTTCCATTGTAGTCTGGAGGCCCCACCTACAGAAGTCTTCTCTCACTAGTTGCAGGTGATGAAATTAGCCCGGGGCCTAGGCGGTTTTTGTGTTTCTCTGTCAGTAATGTTTAATTAAGCGTATTTATAAACCACAAGAATTTCTTGCATCCTCATAAGATTTCTGTTCTGAAGTGGGTGGCTCTGTGCTGATTTATCCATCCAGTTCTCATGTCCCATGTTTTGCAACAGACCACAGTCTGACTTGTTGAATTGCTTTTAACAAATTTGTTCCTTTATTCATGAAGTTCAAGACAGGTCAGAAATTCTTTGCATCAGCACTCGTCTTGTTCGCCTGGTATGTGTTGCAATGCCTGAGGAAATTTGGCATGGACTGAGCTTCGTAGCAGTTCTACACTGATAGAGCGCTGGTGTTTGTGTGTGGGGTGGGGGGTGGGGGGGGGGGGGGGCGGGGTCCCTATCTTACTCCCACAGTTGCAGTGATATATTTTGCATTTAGAGAATTATCAGGCAAAACTTTGACACTGAGCCACACAAGGTATGAGGACAGATGATCAAAAGCTTGGTCAATGATAAGGGTTTTAAGGAGTGTCTTAAAGGAGGAGAGAGAGGTAGCGAGGTTTAGGGAGTGTATTCCAGAGCTTAGGGCCCAGGCAACTGAAGGCATGGTCACTAGTGGTGGAGCGATGGGGATGCTCAGGAGGCCAGAATTAAAGAAGCACAGATATGTTGGAGGGGCTGGAGGAGATTACAGAGATAGGGAGGGAAAAGGCCAGGGAGGGATTTGAAAACAAGGATGAGAATTTTTAAATTGAGGCGCTGCTTAAGCTGGAGCCAATGTAGGTCAGTGAGAAAGGGTGATGGGTGAATAGGACTTGGTGCAAGTTACAATAGGGGTAGCAGAGTTCCGAATGAGCTCAAGTTTAGTGAGGGTGGAAGGTGGAAGGCCAGCCAGGAGTGTGTTGAGGTAGTCAAGCCTAGAGGTAACAAAAGCTTGGGTGAGGGTTTCAGCAGAAGATGAGCTGAGGGAGGGGCAGAGTCGGGTAAAGTTATGGAGGTGGAACTAGGCGGTCTTTAGTGATCGCGCGAATATGCGGTCACAAGTTCATCTTGGGGTCAAATACAATGCTGAGGTTGCAAACAGCCTCAAACAGTTGTCAGGGAGAGGGATGGAGTCGATGGTTGAGGAACAGAGTTTGTAGCGGAGACTGAATATGCTAAATATTTAGTTGGAGGAAATTTCTGCTCATCCAATACGGAAGGATATAAAGGAACCCAAATCCAATGAGCCCATTGGCATCACAGATCCACATTATCACCAGACTCCGGAAGATTCCTTTGGGCCTCTGGTTAAAATTCAAAAGCGCTAACCTGTGGGATTCCCCCACTACCCGAGAGTTGGAAGTTTTGAGTCGTTGGCCCTGTAATTGGATGCAGCAGCTAAGACCAGGAAGGAAGAAGGGTGCATGCCATTAAAATGCTACTTCCTTGGGGTCCATTTAACGTTGCAAAGCTGTCATTGGTGTCATGTATCCCATAAGGCCATGAGCTTTTTAAAACGAATTCTTGGGATGTGGACATCGCTGGCAAGGCCTGCATTTATTGCCCATCCTCGGCTGCCCTCGAGAAGGTGGTGGTGGGCCTTCTTCTTGAACCGCTGGAGTCTGCGTGCTGAAGGTGCTCCCACAATGTAGGGAATTACATTAAATCTACAGCACAGAAAGAGGCCATTCTGCCCAACTGGTGTTTCTGCCCCACACAAGCCTTCTCCCACACTACTTCATCTCTCCCTAACAGCATATCCTTCTATTCCTTTCTCCCTAATGTCCTTAAATGCATCTATGCTATTCACCTCAACCACTCCCTGTGGCAGCGAGTTTCAGGTTTGAACCATTCTCTGGGTAAAGAGATCATTCTGGGTAAGAGGACTTCCAGGATTTTGACCCGGTTCAATGAAGAAATGTCCGATAAGTGTCCACGTTGGAATGGTACGTGTGATTTCGAGGAGAAACAGGTGATGCACCAGCTGCCCTTGTCCCTCGAGGCTGTGGAGAGGGCACGAGTTTGGGAGGTGCTGCCGAAGAATCCTTGTCAAGTTGCTGTGCTGGGGTACAGTTCCAGGAGTGCAGTCTGCACTCCATATCCATTATGGAGAGTGTATCCATAGCTAATTCTGAAAACACCCTCAGCTGGCATTCCCAACCAGCAGGCTTTCCAGCCAGAGTCACTGGACATGAGTAAGGGGCAGTAAGGCCTGTCCAACCTTTCCACTCCTTAGCCCAGGGGCACTGTGTGGTAAGTGAGAAATACTTGCCAAGCCATTGCTAATTGAATTGGGAAACAAGGCCGCAGCATCTTCTTGTTTTATTCATGTCTTACCAGTTTAATTACCATGGTGATGCAGGATACAAAAGACATGACAACGTATTTCAAAATGATTTATTGGTGAGCTTCTCAAACAAATGTTAAAAGGAGCTTGTCTGTGCACTTCTCTTCCCACACAATGATCATGTCCCCTTAATTACCCAACCTGACGCATCCTGTTCTCAGAAACTTCAAAGGCCAGAAGGAAATGGCTGCCAGGTGAGAGGTGTACACCTACAGAAAGCAACTCCTGTCTTTCTCCCTCTCCCCCAGCTCACAAGAGGCCCCCAGGAACTGAAAACCAACAAACCAGTTCCCATGTGTGCGCTTGGCACAAACATAGAAGGCCAGCTGGGAATTAAGCTCATTACAGTTACAGAAACTGTCAAAATGTGTGCTTTAAGTCATCGCCCTCAAGGCACCAGTGAGTCCCAGCAAGGGATTGATTCTGCCTTCAGTTAAGATCACTTGGGAAAGAGACCTGTAAACCTGTACCCGAAAAAGAAATCACACCAAGGACCCTTCTTTATTTTTAAAGACTCACCTCCAAATAAAAATCTCGGAATGAGGGAGAAAGAAAACCTGTTTGGCACCTGTGGGGATCTTGAAGCCAAGCATACAAATTAATAGCCTCTAAAGATGGGTGGGATTTAATGACATAATGTCTTCCCTTCACATAAAAGTAATTGATGCACAATAAAAGTCTGTCAGCTCAAGCATGGGAGAAGGCGTCAAAGTGGTTTGTGTAAATCAACTCCTTTCATGTACGTCTTTGTTGCAGTCTGACAGAAGCCCCAGAGGAGAATGCTTGCTTGGAAAAGTGTTAACAGAGAGAAACCCCATGTGGCAAAAATCCCAGCCCACTGAGGGACCACCGACTGCCACTGCACCAATGGATGAAATGTCATTGGCTGCAAGGGCTGGCTGTCAGAGGCAGGAGATCCCACTGGGGTGAGGTGGGGGTCAGGGTGTAGGGTGGGGACAGAGGAAGGGGGAGAGTCGCAGTTTACCAGAGTGAGTGAGCAATGTGGGGGCCTGTTTTGCAACTGAATTCTGAGTAGGATGCAGCAGCTGCCAGACAGACACCATCGTAACACACTTCTCCAGGGCTTTAAGTTACCCGATACTGAGAGACTCACACAGGCTTCACAGGGTCACAGATAACATTTGATAAGCAGCTTAATAGTGCTGATGTCATTTAGATGACAGAGCAGCTGGTGCAAAAATGCGGCACAGGAGTCTTTAGCCCCATGGAACGGAATCGTCTCAAATCCTCACACCCATTTCATTCACTGAAGTCTCTTTGAATGGTCTGTTATGTTTTATCAAATCATCTCCTATCAGTTGCCGACTGTGACTGTGCTACAGTCCCATAGAGACCAGACAAACCCACCCAAATGGACCATTTGTCAAGTATGAGTCGGCTGTTTAACCAAGGAGAGCATCGCATTTGAGTCGCAATTTGCTGTCTGCATGTACACACTTCACAGGATCATGCAACACAGAAGGACACCATTCGGCCCATCGTGCCTGTGCTAGCTCTTTGAAAGAGCTATCCAATTCGTCCCACTCCCCTGCTCTTTCCCCATAGCCCTGCAAATTCGTCCCCCTCAAGTATTTATCAAATTTCTTTATGAAAGTTATTATTGAATCTGCTTCCACCATCCTTTCAAGCAGCACATTCCAGATCACAACAACTGTTGAAAATAATTCTCCTTGTTCCCTCTCTGGTTCTTTTGCCAATGACCTTAACTCTGTGTCCTTTGGTTACAGACCCTCCTGCCAGCGAAAACAACTTCTGCTTATTTATTCTATCAATTTTGAACACCTCTATCAAATCTTGCCTTAGCCTTCTCTGCTATAAGGAGAACAATCCCAGCTTCTCCACATAACTGAAGTCTCTCAGCCCTGGTATCATCCTGGGGAAATTTCCTCTGCACCCTCTCTAACAGCTCGACATCACTTTACAGCAGTGATCATTGGTTAGGAACCGGGAGCAGTGGCTCAGGCTGAACAATCTCCCTGTCCTATCTCACCGGCACTGAAGCCAAGTTTTATGCCCCAGCAACTTATCCCAAATGAGACCAGCTGCAGCTGAGGAATAGAACCTGGCACCTCCTGACTGAAGAACTCGGCATTAGGCAAGGTGGTGAGCTATACACTGGCCCATTAAAGGCACTTACTAATGTAACAATTTATAAAATCCATCAGACGTCTGGTCCCAAGTCAATTCATCATGGGCGACAATAACATCTGACATGTGGCAAATATTTGTCTATTATTTGCCCAGAACATGAGGGAGGAAAAAGAGATTAAAAGAGCTTAAATTGAAGCCTCATATCAACAGCATGTGAAGGGCTGACATGAGAGATGATACTTTTGCTGTCTGATTTCTATTCAGCATTTCGAAAGAATGATTCAACCTACTACTCCTGCCTTCCATTGGCTTAACAGATGTACCTTCATGCTTGGAAAAAAGACGAAAGCAAATATTCCTTGGTTTCAGTTTAGTTGGACTTTCAGCATCTTTCCTACAGTGTCACTTTGCTACATTCAGCAACAATAAAAACTTACATTTATATAGCACCTTTAACATAATAAAACGTCCCAAGGTGTTATCACACAAAATTTGGCACTGAGCCACATGAAGAGATATTAGGGACAAGTGACCAAAAGCTCGGTCAAAGAGGCAGGTTTTAAGAGGCATCTTAAAGGATGTGAGAGAGGCGGAGAGGTTTAAGGAGGGGATTCCAGAGCTCAGGGCCCAGGCAGCAGAAGGCACGGCTGCCAAAGGTGCAGTGATGATAATTGGGAATGCTCAGGAGGCCAGAATTGGAGCAGTGTGAAAATCTCAGAGGGTTTGTGGGGCTGGAAGAGGTCACAGAGATGGGGAAAGGCAAGGCCATAGAGGGAACTGTAGGCAAGAATGAGAATTTTAAAATCGAGGCATTGCTTAACTAATAGCTGATGTAGATCAGGGAGCACAGGGGTTGATGTGCTATTTTTTCCTGTGATAGTCTCCAGGTTAGTTGTTGATGAAGCCTTTCACATCCAGGCCCGAAGCTGTCCTCAGTCTTGCAGTGGAAGGAAGAAAGACTGCTAAGCTGCTGGCCCTCTGATTGGCCAGCAGCTCTTGGAGGGTGGGCAGTCGTCCTTAATAGGGCGGCAGTTCCAGTGGTGGCCATTCAGATTGATTCATTCAAAGGCAAATTAGAGAGATTTCTTACAAAAATTAATATTGTAGGATCCAGTATATGAGTAATGTGAGAGATGACAGGTGGTGAATGTAGCTTGGGAGGAACAGGTGACTTTGGACCAATGGTTCCCAAAGCTCTCCCTCACTGGGGGTTCTCCTCACCTCCTGTCTACGTCTGTTGTACACTCATTGATATTGATCGCTGTGACTATCATATCATGTGACTATCAGGAGGGCAGAAGGCCAACTCGATGGACTTTGGCCTTTTCAGGTCTAGTAATTCTTTTTATCCATAAAGCAATGGCTCATGCTAGGGGAATGGGTTATTATGGTGCTACGACACCCTCTGGTACCTTACCCCAAGAAATCGCTATATCTGAGGGACCGTGAGAATGAGAGAGAGCATTGAGGCAATTCCTTCAGGAACAAGGGCAGCAAATTGGACAAAGCCTTGAAAATCTGTTCGAAGTTAGCTTACTGCTCCTGAAAGGGACATTCCATGCTGGATTTCCTGCTGTCCATCCCTTTAGCATATTCATTCAATTCACATCAAAAATTCGCCAAACAATAATATTTGATTTCTGCTCTGAGTTACAGCCACCCTCACTGATTGGCCAGCACAGGTTGTGAAGTCTAGACGACCTTTGCAGTTCAAAGGCTAGAGGCCGAGAGAAGAAGAGCAGAAATTAGTTTTTTTGTATATTGTCAAGCAAACAACACCTCAGGCCTCTTCCTGGTTAATTGTAGCCAATTGCATAGAGGAAAGAAATGTCTAAATATCTATCTCACTCAGACTACAGGCTGAAACTTGTCAAGGAGGAGAATAAAATACCAAGATGAATTGAACAAACTGAGTCCTTGGCTGAGACACAAACATTCATTCATTTATTAGGGAGTGTTTTGAGGAGCATACAGGCTGCAGTTCTTTATGTTGTCTGATGCAACATAAATGAGATGTGTGGAGTCCAGTTGGTTAAAGATCTTAAACAGGTTTATTACAACTAAACTATGATGTACAGCACGGAGCAAACTATTTACTGAACCATCCTCTAGGTGCTACAGTTGCAGAGTCACTCTGGCTTTGAGTCACATGACTACATCCTGGTGCTTAGCTCATTAGCATACTAAGATCTTAAAGGGATATCACTCTTAAAGGCAATCATACAACACAGGGAGGTTTACTCGGCCTTGCCATGATTGTCATGGCAGCTTCAACCTAGCTGGAGGTTAAAGAAGCTGAGATGGTTAGAGTTGCCTTTCCTGAGAACCAATGTTTGTACAGGTGAGTGAGAAGGTCAACCAAGTGACTAACCACACATTGGCCAATGCTTTGTTTGTCATGCAGCAATCGAGCAGCATCTCCTGGGAAAATAAACAAGAAGAAACCTCTCAAATTTGAAAGTTCTCATCCTTGTGTTCAAATCCCTCAATGGCCTTGCTCCCCGCCCCCATCTCTGTAACCTCCTCCAGCCCCACAACCCACTCTGAGATCTCTGGGCTCCTGCAATTCTGGCCTGTTGTGCATCCCCGATTTTAATTGCTCCATATAAAACATCCCAAGACACTTCACTGGAGTGTTATCAAACTAAATTTGACTCTGAACCACATAAGGAGATATGAGGACAGGTGACCCAAAACTTGGTCGAAGAGGTAGGTTTTAAGGAGCATTTCAAAGGAAGAGAGAGAAGCAGAGAGGTTTAAGGAGGGTATTTCAGAACTTAGTGCCCAGACAGCTGAAGGCACTACTGAGGGAGTGCTACTCTGTTGGAGGCATTAAAAGTCAAGGATGCACAAGAGGCCAGAATTGAAGGAGTGCAGAGATCGAGGAGGGGGTTGTAGGGCTGGAGGAGGCTACAGAGATAAGGGAGCGAGGTCATGAAGTGATTTGCAAACAAAAATGAGAATTTAAAAATCAAGACATTGCTGGGCCAGGAGAGAATGTAGATCAGCAAGCACAGGGGTGATGGGTGGACAGGACATGGTGTGAGTTTAGGATACAGGCAGCAGAGTTTGGGATGAGCTCAAGTTTACAGAGGACTGACCAGGAATCGAATCTATCGACTCAGGGAGCCATGTGACTGAGCAGCACACTCGAACCATCTTTCAATTGCTGCCTTTTCTCCTATCCTCCTCAAGCCTTGCTGAGAGAGTGGCTCCTGCACAGAGCAAACAAAGCAATGTTGACGCTGTGAGATCACAGCCAGATAAAGTAAGCTACTTCAATAGAAACTTTCAATAACAAAACGCAGGCAAACAGTTTTCATTCTGAGTGCTGTATCCATCAGTAGAGCACACAGACACTTAGCTACACAAATAGCAACCCTCCATCTTCGCCCCCACCCCCTCCCCTCTCTCGTGCTGTTTGCAGCTAATATTGACATGCTCTCTTACACAGTGCACAATCATAGTTTGGTTATTCACAATGGTGTTTAACCAGCATTAGAACAACATTTGGAGATATCAGCCAATGTAACAGCAACTATTCAGGGTTAATGCTTTTTATGATGGTCACTCCATCTCTGCATTTACCCTGTCCAACACAGTGCTTCTAAATGACACTACTACCCAAATTAAATAGTAATCTATCACTGTGTGATTACAAGGCCATATATTGCCTCTGTATCTTATGTACACACTCATTACCCCTCACAAAAACTAGTTACCTAAACACAGGAAATCTTTTGATAAACATTGGACTGCAAATAATGCTAAGCAACTTGGAATGAAAACCTCCTGTCCATAAATCTCTGGTCATTTCTCTAGGCCTGGATGGACTAAGTCTCTCCAAGCACGCAACAGGTGCTTTCAGTGCCTTTGTGCGTTGTAGCTGATGGGGTGAAGGGCAGGTCCACAAGCAGGAGAGCGACCAAAGCTTCGAGTTACCAACCCTCCAGGATTGCCCTGGAGTCTTGAGGAATTGAAAATTGATCTCCAGGACGCTGTTGCCAACAAAACCTGGAGTAAAATCATAGAGATTTTAAATAAATAAATTAAACATAAAAATAAATGAAATAAACAAATTAAATAAATATTACATAAATTATATGCTGTTTCATTTTCATTTAGCATTTTTGTTTATTCTATAGATATGGTGGAATGTGGGGTCAGTGAGAAACTTCTATCCTTATATAAATGTTGTTGTAGGAGTACTGCGAATCCGAACAAGGAGACATTTTGGAGCGACATTTCAGAAAGAATGGACAAAACCCGATCACTTATTCAATAGCATTCCCAAGGCTTTCCTTTCTCGAATGTTTCTGGAATGTGGAATGTGGCTCCCTTGGAGCCTGTCAGAAAATGATATTTTCAAATGTTGAGCACAGGGGAAATCTTTTAATTTTTTTTGCTGGAAATTGAAAAGCCAGCCATGAAATTACCTCTCAGCAATCATCTGCATCGCTATGAGGTTATCACATCAATTTTAATTGCACTTAGAAAAGCCTCCAGCATTTGGTTGCACACGAATGCTGCTCTTTGATATTTTTAAAAACTTTTCTTTCCCAATATTTACTGAGGCCGATCCCTCTTCCTGTACAAAGATTATCCAGCCAGCCTCTTCGATGTAGCAGCAACCAAAGAGAAATGAGCTTTGGAAGAGATGAGTATCATAGAATCACACAGCAGAGAACGAAGCTTTTTAGCCCATTGAGCTATCCAATTAATCCCACTCTCCCTCCCCACTCTTTCCCCATAGCCCTGCAAATTTGTCTCCTTCGAGTATTTATCCAATTCTGCTTTGAAAGATACTATTGAAGCTACTTCCACTGCCCTTTCAGGCAGCACATTCCAAAAGGCCTTTGATAAAATACCGTACACTAGATTCATGGCCAAGGTCAGCACATGTGAAGTCAGGGGACAAGTAGCAGAATGGAAAGCAAACAGTCTACAAAGCAGTAAACAGAGAATCGAAACCTTAGAACTGAGTTCAGATGAAAGATCGCGCAAAAAATATTAACTAGTTTATTTCCTCTTTGGATAGTGTGTACTTCAAGTATTTTCTGTCTTCACAACCATAAAACCATCAACATCCTGAGGGTCACCACCAACGAGAACCTGAATTCAAACAGCCACATAAAAGCCATGGCTACTAAAACAGGTCAGAGGCTGGGAATCCTGCAGCGAGTAACTTACCTCCTGACTCCCCAAAGCCTGTCCATCATCTACAAGGCACAAGTCAGGGGTGTGATGGAATACTCTCCACTTGCCTGGATGAGTCCAGCTCCAACAACACTCAAGAAGCTCCAGGAACAAAGCTTGATAGGCATCCCATCCACCACCTTCAAGATTCACTCCTTCCACCACCAGATCATCGTGGCAGCAGTGTGTACCATCTACAAGATGCACTGCAGCAACTTGCCAAGACTCCTTCGGCAGCACCTTCCAAACCCTCTACCACCTAGAAGAACAAGGACAGAAATGCATGGGAGCACCACCATCCAAGTTCCCCTTCAAGTCACACACCATCCTGACTTGGAACTATATCGCTGTTCCTTCACTGTCGCTGGGTCAAAAACCTGGAACTCCCTTCCTAACACCACTGTGGATGTACCTACACCACATGAACTGCAGCAATTCAAGAAGGCAGCTCACCACCACCTTCTCAAGGGGAATTATGGATGGGCAACAAATTGCTGGCCTAGCCTGCAATACTGACATCCTGAGAATTAATGTTAAAAAAACCTTACGCTCAATATCTCTGATGGAAATGAAAGTTCAAAATTTAGACGTGAGTTTCCTTTTGCCGCTATTTAATGCCTCTGTTAAAAGATCAATGTCATTAAATGTTCGTTAATTTTATCAGTAATTTCTAGCCAACATCACTCTTCTGATGCTGTTAAATGCATTTAAAATCATTACTCTGTAATCATAAAAATGATCTAGAGTGCACATGGCTTGCAGGACTGGCACGGGGGAGCTGAACTTTATGCTGTCTGATGCTTTACAATCTGTTATATACTTATTGATTAATACCATACTCCTGGCATTTTCCCATTGCAGTTTGGTGTGCTCCCTGCGTACTGCATGGTCACGAAGGAACCAGCATCGTAAATGCACAAACAAACACAAAACAGCTTTCAGAATTACAGAATGTAACTGGGGGCTGAATTTAATTAGCTCTTGAGTAACTAGTGGGCGCTAGTACAACAGCCCAGACCATCGAATCTATTATCCAGAGGATACACTGTGGCATCTCACCAAGGCTTCTTCAGCATCATTTCCGAAACCCAGGACCCCCATCACCTGGAAGGACAAGGGCAAAGGGAACACCATCCCCTCCCCAGGTCCCCTTTTAAGTCACACACACCATCCTGACTTGGTCTTATATCACTCATTATTAGCTTGGTATCTGGGAATTCCCTATCTGACACCATTTCAAGTGCTGTCAGAAATTGCTCTAACGTGCAACCTTGTCCAATTCTAGAAGCAACAGTTGATGCCTTTGTTTGGGACCCATCTAAAGAAAGAAACTTTTTCCACTGATGGAGGAATGTCTAGGGGGCATAATTAAAATCTGAGACAGGTTATTCAGGACGGAAGTTAAGAAACAGTTCTTCACGCAAAAGGTTGGTAGAAATGTGGAACTAACTTCCTAATAAAGCAGTAGATGCTGCTCATTTAATAATTTTCAATCTGAAATCGATAGATTTTATTCCTAGCCATCTGTATGAAAGGACATAGAGCTGAGGGGGGTTTAAAATACCGATTAGCCACAATCTCATTGAATAGCAGAATAGGCTTGAGTGGCTGACTGACCTCTTCCTGTTCCTCGTGCTGGTTAGCTCCAGATTTGACTTCGCTTTTCATTGAAGTTGGGTTTTAGGAAAGGCAGAATCCCACATGGCAGAGCTGAAACTGCAAGGACAGCCAGTGCAATGGGAACACCATGGGAACAAGTTCTTAGTGCCATTCCCTTAGCCACCACGCAGCTGGGATCAATAGGAAAGTCAGAAAGCTGATGTGAGAGTGCTGACTCTCGCCAGTTGTAGTCGAGGCTGCTTGCTAATTAGACTTTCAAGTCGGAAAAGAGATGAGACAGGTCTTTTAAGTGCTGTCGAGCTGAGTACACAGGGGGTTTGTTTAATTGTAAGAATGATTTACCTTCAAGAACTACCTACACCCTGCACTATTATATTGATAATATGTACAAGCTTTGAGGAGTAATTGGTCTAGTGGGTATATTTAGCTGGCTTTGAGCTAATTGGAGTAAATTGTTAATGTTTTTTGTGCTGTTGCCGATGTTTGGATACACTGTATTTGCATTTTCCTTAGAAAGATTAGTTGAGATTTTAAACTTACTTACAAAGAATGTGCAGCACTGAAATGGACCATTCAGCCCACTTGTCTGGAACAAAAACAGAAATTTTCAGAAATACTCAGCAGATCAGGCAATATCTGTGGAGAGAGAAATAGAGTTCACATTTCAGGTCAGTGACACTTCGTCCTCTGGTTATTGAGCCTCCTGCCAGTAGAAGCAGTTTCTGCTTATTTACTCCACAAAAACCATTCATGATTTTGAATGACCCTGTTAATTCTCCCATTAACCTTCACTGCTGTAAAGAGAACCATCCCAGCTTCGACCGTCTCTGTACAGAACTGAAGTTCCTCATCCCTGGTATCATTCTGGTAAATCTCCTCTGCACCCTCTCCAAAGCCTTAACATCTTCAAGCCTCTTTCCTCTATTTGAGACAAGGGTTTAGATTGGTGGGTGTTTGGTGTGTTCAGTGCAGTCCTGTAAAAGCACCTTTTGTCAAAACTCTTGGCACTGAGTTGAGTGTGAGGATGATCGAGGCAAACACCATGAAAACGACATCTACAAAGTGGTTTTCTCAACCACTTCCAAGTAAACATGTTGTTCGGTGTTTCCAGGTTCCTGGATCTGATTAAACCCCTTCTTTTGTTTTGGCGCCGATGAGTTTGTGAGGCCTCTGGCGCCATGGCAACTTCCCCAAAATTGCACTTCCCACCCCTCTGTATGCAAAACAACAACAACAAAAAATCTTTTTTTTTTGTGATGGAGCTTGTGTTATCTGCTGCAGTTGGCCAAAAAAGAAGACGTTGAGCAATTAAAGACATTAGGTTATAAATTGCCTAAAGCTGGCATGCCACGAAAAGGTTGCATAGACCACGATAATGGCGAGATGAAAGACCGTGATTATGATTCGTTCAATCATGCCATCATTCATGCCATACATTTAATGATGGAAAACATTGATTGAGTTGGCTCAGTGGCATATTATGTCCTTATCTGTCTTGCATTCCACTTTCAGCCTGAAGGCGTTTTACCTTTCTCTGAGTCTATCTCGGAAGGATCTAGCAATGCTACAGTGAATGTATATTGACCTTATTATAGCAGTGCTGAAAGCACTCGAGCATATTTAGGTACAAATTAAACTCATTGCTGTGAAATTTAAGATTCGTTGGCAAACGGGAGCGGCATCTTGAGCAGAACGCCTTGGGTTTGGGAAGGAGGAGGAGGCAGACAAGATACATTCACAGATAAAATACCACACCAATGATGTGTTCAAAGAGGAAAGAAAATTGTGGAGAATTAGCTTCAGGCACTGCTACGTGAACCAAATTTTAACATTAAATACAACAAAATGATCACTGCTCATTTCATTTTGGTGAATACTTGAGAGGTCACATTATAGTTTACAGATGCTCTGATAATGAGCAAAACAAGCAGAATATTTTTGGAGTTCTGAGGAAAGGCAGATATCTATACAGATCGGCTAGTTCACGTCAGCAGTGGTTCAATTGATAGCACTTTTACTTCTAACCCAGGAGGTCATGGGATCAAGTCCTCACTCCAGAGACTAGAGCATAAAATCTAAGCGGACACTCCCAGTACAATGTTGTGGTAAAGACCGGCTACCCGACTCGCACCTGACGGGACTCGATGACATGTGTCGGGTTCGGGTTGGGTCGCGCCCCTCTTCCGGGTCCGGCTTTTGGGCTCGGGCCGGGTCCGGGTCCGGGTCGGTCCGGGTCCGGGTCGGACACACACAGCAAGAAGTGTTAAATGTTAAAAACCTACCTGAACTGGGAGTCCGGGACGTCAAACAGGGAAACTCTGAGTCTGCGCAGAGAGCGAGTGAGCGTCTCTATGACGTCATCACGCTCATGCTGCAGCTTCCTGCAGATTGGGAGTCGGAAGGTAAGTAAAGGGAACATTCCGGAGGTCGGGTCGGGTTGGGCACGGGAGAAAAATGGAGGAATTCGGGCTGGGTCGGGCTCAGGACCAATGTGGTTCTGTCGGGTTCGAGTTGTTTTTTTTTCCGTGACCTGAGCAGGCCTTTATGCTGAGGGAGTGCTGCACTGTCAGAGGGTTAGGACTGAGGGAGTGCTGCACTGTCAGAGGGTTAGTACTGAGGGAGTGCTGCACTGTCAGAGGGTTAGTACTGAGGGAGTGCTGCACTGTCAGAGGGTTAGTACTGAGGGAGTGCGGCACTGTCAGAGGGTTAATACTGAGGGAGTGCTGCACTATCAGAGGGTTAGTACTGATGGAGTGCTGCACTATCAGAGGGTTAGTTCTGAGGGAGTGCTGCACTGTCAGAGGGTTAGTACTGAGGGAGTGCTGCACTGTCAGAGGGTTAGTACTGAGGGAGTGCTGCACTGTCAGAGGGTTAGTACTGAGGGAGTGCTGCACTGTCAGGGTTAGTACTGAGGGAGTGCTGCACTGTCAGAGGGTTCGTACTGAGGGAGTGCTGCACTGTCAGAAGGTTAGTACTGAGGGAGTGCTGCACTGTCAGAGGGTTAGTACTGAGGGAGTGCTGCACTGTCAGAGGGTTAGTACTGAGGGAGTGCTGCACTGTCAGAGGGTTAGTACTGAGGGAGTGCTACACTGTCAGAGGGTTAGTACTGAGGGAGTGCTGCACTGTCAGAGGGTTAGTACTGAGGGAGTGCTGCACTATCAGAGGGTTAGTACTGAGGGAGTGCTGCACTGTCAGAGGGTTAGTACTGAGGGAGTGCTGCACTGTCAGAGGGTTAGTACTGAGGGAATGCTGCACTGTCAGGGTTAGTACTGAGGGAGTGCTGCACTGTCAGAGGGTTAGTACTGAGGGAGTGCTGCACTGTCAGAGGGTTCGTACTGAGGGAGTGCTGCACTGTCAGAGGGTTAGTACTGAGGGAGTGCTGCACTGTCAGAAGGTTAGTACTGAGGGAGTGCTGCACTGTCAGAGGGTTCGTACTGAGGGAGTGCTGCACTGTCAGAGGGTTAGTACTGAGGGAGTGCTGCACTGTCGGAGGGTTAGTACTGAGGGAGTGCTGCACTGTCAGAGGGTTAGTACTGAGGGAGCGCTGCACTGTCGGAGGGGCAGTACTGAGGGAGTGCTGCACTGTCAGAGGGTTAGTACTGAGGGAGTGCTGCACTGTCAGAGGGTTAGTACTGAGGGTTAGCACTGTCGGAGGGGCAGTACTGAGGGAGTGCTGCACTATCGGAGGGTCAGTACTGAGGGAGTGCTGCACTGTCGGAGGGTCAGTACTGAGGGAGTGCTGCACTATCGGAGGGTCAGTACTGAGGGAGTGCTGCACTGTTGGAGGGGCAGTACTGAGGGAGTGCTGCACTATCGGTCAGTACTGAGGGAGTGCTGCACTGTCAGAGGGTCAGTACTGAGGGAGTGCTGCACTGTCGGAGGGTTAGTACTGAGGGAGTGCTGCACTATCGGAGGGTCAGTACTGAGGGAGTGCTGCACTGTCGGAGGGTCAGTACTGACGGAGTGCTGCACTATCGGAGGGTCAGTCCTGAGGGAGTGCTGCACTGTCGGAGGGTCAGTACTGAGGGAGTGCTGCACTATCGGAGGGTCAGTACTGAGGGAGTGCTGCACTGTCGGAGGGTCAGTACTGAGAGAGTGCCGCACTGTCGGAGGGTCAGTACTGAGGGAGTGCTGCACTATCAGAGGGTCAGTACTGAGGGAGTGCTGCACTATCGGAGGGTCAGTACTGAGGGAGTGCTGCACTGTTGGAGGGTCAGTCCTGAGGGAGTGCTGCACTATCAGAGGGTCAGTACTGAGAGAGTGCTGCACTATCGGAGGGTCAGTACTGAGAGAGTGCCGCACTGTCGGAGGGTCAGTACTGAGGGAGTGCTGCACTATCAGAGGGTCAGTACTGAGAGAGTGCCGCACTGTCGGAGGGTCAGTCCTGAGGGAGTGCTGCACTATCAGAGGGTCAGTACTGAGGGAGTGCTGCACTGTCGGAGGGTCAGTCCTGAGGGAGTGCTGCACTATCAGGGGGTCAGTACTGAGAGAGTGCCGCACTGTCGGAGGGTCAGTACTGAGGGAGTGCTGCACTATCAGAGGGTCAGTACTGAGAGAGTGCCGCACTGTCGGAGGGTCAGTACTGAGGGAGTGCTGCACTATTGGAGGGTCAGTACTGAGGGAGCGCTGCACTATCAGAGGGTCAGTACTGAGAGAGTGCCGCACTGTCGGAGGGTCAGTACTGAGGGAGTGCTGCACTATTGGAGGGTCAGTACTGAGGGAGTGCTGCACTGTCGGAGGGTCAGTACTGAGGGAGTGCTGCACTATCAGAGGGTCAGTACTGAGAGAGTGCCGCACTGTCGGAGGGTCAGTACTGAGAGAGTGCTGCACTATCAGAGGGTCAGTACTGAGAGAGTGCCGCACTGTCGGAGGGTCAGTACTGAGAGAGTGCTGCACTATCAGAGGGTCAGTACTGAGAGAGTGCCGCACTGTCGGAGGGTCAGTACTGAGGGAGTGCTGCACTATTGGAGGGTCAGTACTGAGGGAGTGCTGCACTGTCGGAGGGTCAGTACTGAGAGAGTGCCGCACTGTCGGAGGGTCAGTACTGAGGGAGTGCTGCACTATTGGAGGGTCAGTACTGAGGGAGTGCTGCACTGTCGGAGGGTCAGTACTGAGAGAGTGCTGCACTATCACAGGTGCTGTCATTTGGATGAGAGGTTAAACTGAGACCTCATCTACCCTCTCATGGGGAGGTAAAAGATCCCAAATTCAAGGACGAGCAGGGAGCTGTCTCCAGTGTCCCGCCCAATGTTGATTTATCAAACAACATCACTAAAAATAGATAATCTGGTCATTATCACATTGTTGTTTGTGGGATCTTGCTGTGTGAAAAATGGCTGCCATGTTTCCTACATTACAACTGTGACTTCAAAAATACTTCATTTGCTGTAAAGTGCCTTGAGACGCCCTGAGGATATGAAAGGTGCTTTACAAATACAAGTTCTATCTTTATAAGTCCGGGACATCAACAACAACAATTTGCATTTTTGTAGCATCTTAAGGCAATATAATGACCCCAGACGCTTCACCGGTGAGTTATCAAACAAAGTTTGACACCGAGCCGTATAAGGAAATATTAGGACAGGTGGCCAAATGCTCGATCAAAGAGGTAGATCTTAGGGAGAATCTTAAAGGAGAAGAGAGAGGTGGAGAGGTTTAGGGAGGGAATTCCAGAGCTTAGGGCCCCAGGCAGCTGAAGGCACGGGCACCAATTTTTTTAATTCATTCATGGGATATGGGCATTGCTGGCTAGGCCAGCATTTATTGTCCATCCCTAATTGCCCTCGAGAAGGTGGTGGTGAGCTGCCTTCTTGGACCGCTGCAGTCCATGTGGTGTAGGTACACCCACAGTGCTGTTAGGAAGGGAGTTCCAGGATTTTGACCCAGCAACACTGAAGGAACTGCAATATATTTCCAAGTCAGGATGGTGTGTGACTTGGAGGGGAACTTGCAGGTGGTGGTGTTCCCATGCATCAGCTGCCCTTGTCCTTCGAGTTGGTAGAGGTCGCGAGTTTGGAAGTTGCTGTCGAAGGAGTCATGGTGAGTTGCTGCAGTGCATCTTGTAGATGGTACACACTGCTGCCACTGTGTGTCGTTGGTGGAGGGAGTGAATGTTTGTAGATGGGGTGCCAATCAAGTGGGCTGCTTTGTCCTGGATGGTGTCGAGCTTCTTGAGTGTTGTTGCAGCTGCTCCCATCCAGGCAAGTGTAGAGTATTCTATCACATTCCTGACTTGTGCCTTGTAGATGATGGTCAGCCTTTGGGAGTCAGGAGGTGAGTTACTCACACAAAATACCCAGTCTCTGACCTGTTCTTGTAGCCACAGTATTTATATGGTGACTCCAGTTCAGTTTCTGGTCAATGTAAGCCTGCAGGATGTTGATAGTGGGGGATTCAGCAATGGTAATGCCATTGAATGTCAAGGGGAGATGGTTAGATTCTCTCTTGTTGGAGATGATCATTGCCTGGCACTTGTGTGGCGCGAATGTTACTTGCCACTTATCAGCCCAAGCCTGGATATTGTCTAGGTTTGTTGCATTTCTACATGGACTGCTTCAGTATCTGAGGAGTCACGAATGGTGCTAAACATTGTGAAATCATCAGAGAACATCCCCATTTCTGACCTTATGATGGAGGGAAGGTTATTGATGAAGCAGCTGAAGATGGTTGAGCCTAGGACACTACCCTGAGGAACTCCTGCAGTGATGTCCTGGGACTGAGATGATTGACCTCCAACAACCACAACCATCTTCCTTTGTGTTAGGTATGACTCCAACCAGTGGAGAGTTTTCCCTCTGATTCCCATTGACTCCAATTTTGCTAGGGCTCCTTGATGCCATACTCGGTCAAATGCTGCCTTGATGTCACAGGCAGTCACTCTCACCTCACCTCTTGAGTTCAGGTTTTTTGTCCATGTTTGGACAAAGGCTGTAATGAGGTCAGGAGCTGAGTGGCTCTGGTGGAACCCAAACTGAGTGTCACTGAGCAGGCTATTGCTGTGCGAGTGCTGCTTGATAGCACTGTTGACGACCCCTTCCATCACTTTGCTGATGATCGGGAGTAGACTGATAGGCCAGTAATTGGCTGGCTTGGATTTGTCCTGCTTTTTGTGCACAAGACATACCTGGGAAATTTTCCACATTGCTGAGTAGATGCCAGAGTTTTAGCTGTACTGGAACAGCTTGGCTCGGGATAAGGCTAGTTCTGGAGAACAAGTCTTCAACACTATTGCTGGAATGTTGTCACAGCCTTTGCAGTATCCAGTGCCTTCAGCCATTTCTTGATATCACATGGAGTGAATCGGATTGGCTGAAGACTGGCATCTGTGAGAGGCCCTCAGGAGGAGGCTGAGATAGATCATCCATTCGGCACTTCTGGCTGAAGATGGATGCAAATGCTTCAGCCTTGTCTTTTGCACTGATGTGCTGGGCTCCCCCATTGTTGAGGATGGGGATATTTGTGGAGCCTCCTGCTAGTTGTTTGATTGTTCACCACTGTTTACGACTGGATTTGGCAGGACTGCAGAGCTTAGATCTGATCTGTTGGTTGTGGGATCGCTTATCCCTGTCTATTGCAAGCTGGTTCCGCTGTTTGACATGCAAGTAGTCCTGTGTTCACCAGGCTGACACCTTGGGCTGCATTTTAAGACTCCTCCGCCAAAATTGGCGCCGGACATATAAAATGTGGCCTGCACGCACGGGGACCACATCGCTGAACCGCCGCGACTTCACACGCGGTGGCTCATTAACATGGCCGCAGCGCACGCCCCCCCCCCCCTCCCCGATCACATGGAGGGGACGGGCAAGTGTCGCCGGCATTCTCCCCTCGCCACCCACCCCAATGACCTATCACAATATTCCTGCCCTTTCCCCCCTCCCCATCCCGCTGCCCCAGAATACCCACCTTGAAAATTTGACATTCTGCCCCCCAAAGTTCAGCACCTTTGTCTTTTACCCCTTCCCATCAACGCCCCCCCCCCCCACGCTCCCCTCCCCCCTCCCGCACAAAGTAAAACCTCCTCTCCCCCTCCCCACAGGTGTTGCATCACGTTTCCCTGAATGGGGACTCGAAAGTACGGCATTGCCGGCCGTCAGAATAAAGATTGAAACCTGCTGGCAAAATCGTTGCAGCCTGCATGGTAAGTAGGCATTAACATATTTTAATGTGGGTCCCATCGAACCCATGTCCCCAGGGCAGTAGCCTGGGCACTGGATTACTAGTCTAGTGACATTACCACTTGGCCACCACCTCCCTGAATGGTGGAGCGATTAAAATCGGGGATGCTCAAGAGGCCAGAATTGAACTGGTCCAGCCTCCACACTCCTGCCATTGATCCATCCTCTGTCCATTGTCTTCAATTTGACTGTTCACTGAACAGCAATTTTGTCTCCAATCTCCAATATTTTCATCATTAATAAAAAGCACAATTTTTATTTAAATGGTTGCTATGAATTTCCTCCTGGGCTTTGCTGGCCGCAGTGTCCTGGAGATTAATCTTCAATTCTCCTGGAAGGTTGGCAACCCTACTTTTTTTTTTTCCTTCCCATCTCCTGCCAGTTCTAGTCCAATCTTTCTTCTCCGTCTTTCTTCCTCTCTCCCTCCTAGCTTCTTTCTTTTGCTGTCTGCTGCCTCTGTCGGCCTTCTCTCCAGGCTGTGTAATTGATCAGTTCTACACGGTCTCACCTACGTTCTCTCGGCTATGGCTCTACCAGCCAGCACAGTCTCCTGCATAGTCGACACAGCGTATCCACAATCAATGAGGCTGTCTCTGGAACATACGCCTCATTAGAGCGCACCACGCATTTCCTCAGTTGTGTATTTGAAGGCCTGTTATGCTGGGATGCGGCTAGCTGCCTTTTTTCTTATTGCTACTGTACGATAAAGAATGTAATTGTCTGCTTCAGAGACTCAGGATCCTTGAAGTACTTAACTTTGAATTTTATGAGATTCAAAATTTCTTTTTCCCTGAAGTCTCCAGGATTTGAAGATTTTTTTCCCCTTTATTCTTTCACAGGATGTGGGTGTCGCTGGCAAAGCCAGCATTTGTTGCCCATCCCTAATTGCCCTTGACAACTGAGTAGCTTGCTAGGCCATTTCAGAGGGCAGTTAAGAGTCAACCACATTGCTGTGGGTCTGGAATCACATGTAGGCCAGACCAGGTAAGGAAGGCAGATTTCCTTCCTGAAAGGACATTAGTGAACCAGGTGGGTTTTATGACAATCAATGATAGCTTCATGGCACAGTTACTGAGACTAGCTTTGAATTCCAGATTTATTTTAATTAATTAATTGAATTTATTAAATAGGTGAATTTTAAATTCCACCAGCTACCCTGGTGGGATTTGAACCCATGTCCCCAGAGGAATATACCTGGGCCTCTGGACTACTAATTCAGTGACATTACCACTACGCCACCATCGCCCCAATTTTCCAGACACTGTGGGTAGTAACAGCCCAGGAGAAAAATATTAACTATGTGGGGAAAAGAGCTGCTGAAGAAAGGAGAGCATGTGAGGAATCCTCCAGGAATACATCCAATTAGAGTTGGCAACCCCAACATAAACGGATAGGATGGCACACTAGCCCTGGCTATGTCTTGGGCTCGAGTGATAGAAATCTAAACTGAACTGCTGTTTCCAACCAATATTCACCGTGTTGATTGACTCGATTTAGCACATTTACATTGAAAAATGAGATCATTAGTGGTAGCGTTTCATGTTTTGATCCACAGTTTCTCTGGCCTTTAATGTACAGAGTGTTTGTTGACACCACTCGTCAGCCAATGAGTCCTGGCCGGGAACAGTGGTGTTGCTACATGCAGTCTTTACTTTAATAAAACCTCTCAAGGTGTTTCACAATGATGGAAATTCTCCCTAACCCTCTTCATCTTTCGCTAGTTCTCTCTTCTCCTTTAAGCCGCTCTTTAAAATCTACCTCTTTGACCAAGCTTTCATTTGCCTGTCCTAATATCTCCTTGTGGCTCGGTGTCAAATTTTGTTGGATAATCTGTCCTGTGAAGTGCCTTGGGAGGTTTTACTATGTTAAAGGTACTATATAAATGCAAGTTGTTGTTGTGGCCCAGGCAAGGTTGAATTTCACCCAAAAGTGTGAACAATCTGTCCTAGATTTCTCTTAGCTTGCTATATTTAGATGAGGGATTCCACCCAATGGAAGAAAACAGAAAGTGGAGTGGTTGGTTGGTGGTGAGAGTGTGCTTGTCTGGACTCAACTGTACTCAGATTTAGTGTGTTTGGGCAATTGAAAGCGAATAAACTGTCACATTTCTGATGGACAATGTAATGGGAAACGGTGAAGTTCGGTTAATGGTCTAGTCGCAAATGGAAAGGAAATATAATTCCATGTCACTTCACGTAACCTCATCTTGTTCAATTATTAAACTCCCTCATAGGTCACAGTCACAAGCTGAAATAGAAGGTATTGAGGTTACACATCGTTCAAAAGAATTGCTAAATGCAAACAGAATCTCCAGCTTTAACCCTTAATGGAGATGCTCGTGCTTTTGTGAATTTCATGCTCGATGTTTGATGTTCCTACTAATGTAGATGGGGGTCTGTATCATGCCCTACTGAATGGTGCTGTGGGAGCACCCTGCAGACTGCAGCGGTTCCAGAAGGTGTCTTACCACCACCTTCTCAAGGACAGTTAGGGATGGGTAATAATTGCTGGCATTGCCAGCAACGCCCACATCTTAGGAACAGGAGGAGGTCATTCAGCTCCTCAAGCTTGTTCTACCATGCATTTAGATGATGGGTAATCTATAACTCAACTTTATTTACCCACCTCTGCCCCATACCCCAACCAAATAAAAACCAATGATCTCCGTCTAGAAAACCTCACTCACAGTATTCATAGAAACATAAGAGCAGGGGTAGGCCATTCAGCCCATCGAGCCTGTTCTGCCATTCAATACGATCATGGCTGATCAGCCATTTCAATGCCTTTTTCCCACATTATCCCCATATCCCTTTATGTCATTAGTATTTAGAAATCTGTCAATCTCTGCTTTAAACATACTCAATGACTGAGTTTCCACAGCCCTCTGGGGTAGAGAATTCCAAAGATTCACAACCCCCTGAGTAAAGAAATTTCTCCTCATCTCTGTCCTAAGTGGCTTCCCCCTTTATTTTGAAATTGTGTCCCCTGGTTCTAGACTCCCCAACCAGTGGAAACATCTTACCTGCATTTACCCTGCCTATCCCTTTAAGTATTTTGTAGGTTTCAATGAGATCACCTCTCATTCTTCGAAACTCTAGAGAATACAGGCCCAGTTTCCCCAATCTCTCTTCATAGGACAGTCCCGTCATCCCGGGAACAAGTCTGGTGAACCTTCGTTGCACTCCCTCTATGGCAATAATATCCTTCCTAAGGATCAAAACTACACACAGTACTCCAGGTGAGGTCTAACCAAGGTTCTCTACAGTTGAAGCAAGACTTCACTACTCCTGTAGCACAGCCCTTTAGCAGAGAGAGTTCCAGATTTCCACTACTCTGTGTCAAAAGAAGTGCTTCCAGATTTCACTCCTGAATAGCCTAGCTCTAATTTTAGATCATGCCCCTTGTTCTTGATTCCACCACCAGAAGCAATAGTTTCTGCATATCTACCCTACTGAATCCTTTTACCATCTCAAGAATAAATTAAGATGAACCAGGCCCAACGTGTTAAGGTATTTCTACCCAGCTATTTCTTGTGGACTAGTGCGGGTTCAATTCTCATTGTGTGTTGTCCTGATCTCCTGCCATATCTGCTGTGGAAGATCTGTGTAAACCCCAGAGAAAATATAAAGAACAACGTTGTTAAAACAATTGTCCAGTCACTATCACATGTGGGATCTTGCTGTGCACAAATTAGCTGCCATGTTTCCTACATTACAACAGTAACTACACTTCAAAAAGTACTTCATTGGCTGTAAATCCCTCCTTTGGGAGATCCTGCTGTCATCAAAGGCACGATATAAATACAAAGTCTTTCTTTCAATCCCAGAGGAATTGTGCACGGCACACAATAAGAACAAGACGTCAAGGAAAGGCAAACTGTCGTAAAAGCTATATCATTTCTCGGCTGCCTTTTAGTTAGACCAGGTAATGATAAGGGCATTCAGATAATGTTTCAGTTGGGTTCTGAGAACACAATTTATTTTTGTCCCGTTCTATTTAACATCTTCAACATTGAAATAGAATCTCGCAGGTCAAAGGAGACGAGGACAATATTTTCAACTGCACAGAGCAGATGAAGTGCAAAATATCTTTAGTGTAAAACCTTGTGTAGCACTCACCTCAAGCTGAGAACAGCAAAACTCTAAGTCTTTTACATCATGTTTGGCTCTTAACAGAAAGGTACTTCACGTTAAATAAGATATTCGTTGTGCTGAGCTTGTTTACCTGAATGTGAAGCCAGGAAGAGTGTGTGTGCTTCCCCCAGCTCAGAGCAGCATTGTCTGATGTACGCCCTCCATGAAGCACCTGCGGTTGGTTTACTATATTAAAGGCGCTGTATAAATGCAAGTTTTTGTTGTCTGCTCTCCATTGTTGATGAGTTTGTCATGATTTGGAGAGGCGTGGAGGGGAGGACAAAAAGAAAGTTTGGGGAGCACAGAATAATTTAAAAAGTCAATTGGACACAATATTATTTGAATCTGCTCCCCTCATAGGAGTGACCCAGCAGTTAAGTCAGACTGAGTGGGAGAACCAGGCCATAATACTGCGACCAAGTAGTGAATTCTAAACGCCCAGAAGAGATTAGAAGGAAAGCCATAAGGGGGCAACCAATAATCCTGCGGTTGCCACAGAAACCTTTCCTTAGTAATGATGGCCTCTTTAAACAGGCTCCGTGACATCCACTACAAGGCCCTGTTTATCCAAAAATAAAACACAGCCAGGCCGAGCATACAGTCCCGACTGCTAATCTCCGACACGGCTCAGCAACTGTGCTGTCATTTGACTCCATGGTAATTGTACAAGAAATACAATTTTACTGAAACGGAGCAGTGAGCTCTTTATTGGAGTCGCAGTCCATTCAAAATGATATTTTACTGTGAGATTCCAGAGGGCTCAATCTACCTGTCACTATGTTAGCTATAATTAAAGGTGCTGCTATTAGAGCAGTTAGTGCGTGGCATGTGGCACTGTCTGGGAGTGGAGTGGAGGGTGCAGGGAGGGTTAAGGAGTGAGATCCTCTAACCTCCTCATCCCGCTGTGCCTTTATTACACTCTGCTGGCACCCTAAAATCTGTCTGCCAAGTTGTGTTCTTGCTTTATAAGAATTTACAGTCCACTCCCACCAGTTCAAAATAAATTTAAATGAGCTGAATAATGCAATGATAGAGGAAAGTGCTTAAAAAATAAAGAATTATCAGATCATCTTAATTAAGTGACTTTAAATTATGAGGCATAGACTGGGATATTATATAATATATTATGCTATAATATTGTAAGTTTTGCCAATGGCTGCAGGGGAAGTTAAAATTAGACAGGTTGTATAACAGGTGGTCGATCCAATATTCTTCCAGGTGAAACTGTGATTTTCTTGTACTTTTTTCAATTTAGTTTACCGTATTTTCTGCTCACAATGCAGTCTCATCTACACTGGGGAGACCAAACACAGATTGGATGAACACTTTGTGGAACACCTCTGTTCAGTCCGCAAGTGTGACCCTGAGGTCCTGGTCGCCTGACATTTTAATCCTCTGTCCCACTGCCACTCTGACCTCTCTGTCCTCGGCCTCCTACACTGTTCCAGTGAAGTTTAATGTAAACTGGAGAAACAGTGTTTCATCGTTCGATTTGACACTTTACAGCCTTGTGGACTCAACATTGAGTTCAACAATTTCAGATCATAACCCCTGTCACACGTTTCCAGACAGCAGCTGTTGGTAACAACTCTGTTATTGCATTTACATATCCTCTCAGACCCAGTTTTTGTTTCTTTGCCTGTCCCATTACCATCTTCTTTTGCCTTGCACTCTCATCCCTTTTGTCATTTAATCTCTCCTGCCTTCCACCCTGTCACAGACCTCCCCTTTTTGTTCTTTCCTCCCCTCCCTACTTTCTCGGCCTTTGTACTTGCTTTAAACCTTAATTCCTTATTAGTTCTTGGATTTGAACATCGCTGGCCAGGCCGGTATTTCCAGGGACCCAGGTTCGATTCTGGGTACTGCCTGTGTGGAGTTTGCAAGTTCTCCCTGTATCTGCGTGGGTTTTCTCCGGGTGCTCTGGTTTCCTCCCACAAGCCAAAAGACTTGCAGGTTGGTAGGTAAATTGGCCATTATAAATTGTCACTAGTATAGGTAGGTGGTAGGGAAATATAGGGACAGGTGGGGATGTTTGGTAGGAATATGGGATTAGTGTAGGATTAGTATAAATGGGTGGTTGATGGTCGGCACAGACTCGGTGGGCCGAAGGGCCTGTTTCAGTGCTGTATCTCTAATCTAATCTAATCTAATTGCCCTTGAGAAGGTGGTGGTGAGCTGCCTTCTGGAACCACTGCAGTCCATCAGTCCATGGGGTGCAGGTACACCCACAGTGCTGTTCGGGAGGGAGTTCCAGGATTCTGACCCAGTGGCAGTGAAGGAACGGCGATATAGTTCCAAGTTAGGATGGTGTGTGAGTCGGAGGAGAACTTGCAGGTGGTGAAAAACTGTTGCATCTCAAACTTTTTCCTATTCTGACAAAAGTACATCAACCTGAAATGTTCACTCTGTTTCTCTCTGCACAGAAGCTGCAGAGCGGCTGAGTATTTCCAGCACTTTCTGTTTTTATTTCAGATTTCCTGCATCTGCAGGATTTTGCTTTTGTGTCAATCCAGTATTGCCTGGTTTATACTGGGGGCAAAGGCTAAGGTTCCAAATTCCCCAAATTTATCCGAAACTGGGATCTCACAGACCCTCAACGTCAGAAAGAACTCTTTTTCTCACAAAGGGAAAGTAGAAATCTGGAATTCTCTCGTTCCCCCCCTAAAAGACTTGTGATTGCTGGGGGTCAATTGGAGCTTTTAAGACTGAAATTGAAAGATTTTGTTGGGTAAGGGGGTTGAGGGATATGGAGCAAAGGTATTGAGGTACAGATTGGCGGTGGTCGAATTGAATAGTGGGGCAGACTTGAGAGGCTGAATGGCCTCTTCCTGTTCTGAATGTTTGTAATATAATTGGGTCAATCCCAAAAGAGTAGAACACAGTCTTTTTTGTTTGGAATTTCTCTCCTCTGCTCCCTTGTGCTTAGTTTATGCTTTTGCTGGAGCATTACTGCTTCTTCATCTTGTGAGACACATCACTGTGCATTGGTCATTCAACTGTTGTCAACTTTAACAACTTAGGCAGAGTAAGAAAAGGGACAAATATGCATTTATATAGCACCTTTCATAACCTCAGATCATCCCAAAGCGCTTTACAACCAATGAAGCACATTTGAAGTGTAGTCACTGCTGGGATGTAGCAGCCAATTTGTGCAGAGCAAGATCCCACAAACAGCAATGTGATAATGACCAGATAATCTGTCAAGTGATATTGGTTGAAGGATAAATATTGGCCAGGGCACCGGGGGGAACTGCCCTGCTCTTCTTCAGTTAGTGCCATGGAATCTTTTAACATCCAGCAGGTTAACATCTCATCTAAAGAGTAGCAGCTTTAACAGTACAGCACCCCACACCACAGCGTCAGGCTGCTTTATGCACCTGGAGTCAGACTTTAACCCACAGCCATCTGACTCAGAGATAAGAGTGCTAGCCACTGAGCCAT